>NW_017671002.1:49174-71923 GCF_001879085.1 Nicotiana attenuata
ATCGACTACGGATGCTTAAGTTAGTATATTGATTAAAATGAAGTTAGTTGTCACATTAGTTGCTAGACTAGAATAGGAGTTAGTTGTTTTCGTTGTTCCATTTACACATGTTCGTAGGACTTACTGGAATGTTAAACTAGTCTGGCCAGAATTGTTAGATTGTGTGCGATTAGTGCTAAATATTAGCTCGTACCAACTGCTAGTTCAGGAAATATTACATCAGCGGAATAGAGAGGGAAAGTGCAAGTAGTGCTGGAATTTGAGCTAGGAAACAATTTAAAACTGGAAAACTATTCACTTAATGTTGTTTTGTTGTGTAGTTCAATATTCGAAGTAGGAATACTAGCTGAAACAGGAAGTCATTTCGAGGTTTATGTGTATTAGCATGTTAAAAAATGAGTTGATATGAGTTGTGTATTAACAGGAAATAACGTTTTCTCATTAAGAGTTGATATGAGTTGTGATTAAAATCATTGTATTCAGTTTGTTTTCCACCTAGTGGTATTTAGGAATTCACCAGCAGTTAAATAAGCGAAATAATTTGAGTATTAATTTGGGAAGCTGAGTGATCAGTATTTCATCAATTTGAATAGCACCTTGAATAATTTGGAAAGGTTCAGTGATTATTTGTCTAATTCGAATTGAGGTTGGGCCTGGTTAATGACCAGAAACAGACAGTCCATTTCAGGGTAGTTTGGGCCTCAGTGTTTTTGTAGACATCCCAGATCCTGTCCAGGTCATATGTCCACTTGGACCTTGGCCTAACGCATGGCTGGCCTGCCCTTGTGCACTTAGGCTTTTAGTTGTAAGCAGGCTGTGTTCAAGGCCCAAGTTGGATGAAGATTTGAATTTATATGAGCTCATAGGCCCTAAATATAGTAGCTTTTAAACAATAATAAATAATTAGGGTTTCTTCTTTTATTATTAGAGACAAAGTAAAATAGAAAATCATAGTTACATTAGGATTGGCCTTAAAATAAAAATGAGACGAGCCTCGCCGAACAAAACATATATTGCGGGGCCCTCAATAAATGGTTGAATTAAAATACCTAGACTTCGGGATGGGCCATTTAGCGAATTTCACGGCCTTCCCCAAAGATAATAACGCGTTAGTCACTTTAGGCACGTTTTTAATAATTTTACCTTCTTAAATACGGGTGCACATTTATGCGACCCAAATCCAAATCTCAACGAAGTCGAAACATGTCAAAAATTGCGGGTGCATTTATGTGACGCGATTCGAGACATGTTTTCACGACGTTGCAATTCTCTTAAAATAATAATAATAAAAACGGTTCAAAGTTAAAAGCATATGGGTTAAAACATGTATTAAAATCAAATAAATAAGCCAGGTATGACAGTTGAGCGACTGTGCTAGAACCACGGAACCCGGGAATGCCTAACACCTTCTCCCGGGTTAACAGAATTCCTTACCCGGATTTTTGGTTCGCGGACTGTTAACAGAGTCATAATTTCATCGGTTCGGGATTCAACCGGTGACTTGGGACACCATTAATCTCCCAAGTGGGGACTCTGAATATTAATAATAAATCCCGTTTTGATTGTCACTTCAAGTTGGAAATAACTCCCTTTATTATACCCTTCCGGGGGTGTAGTAGTGAAAAAAGAGGTGTGACAGCTCTGGAGACTCTGCTGGGGACACAAACCCAGAACTTCGGTTCAGGGTTTAAGAATTCGAGCTTAGAATAATTGTTATATTTGGCTTTATCTGATTTTCCTACATGTTTCATGCTAAATGTGCTAAATGCTTTACCGCTTTGATATTATTTGAACTGTATATATAAACTGTGCCGAAACCCTTCTCTTCTCACCTCCGGGGATGTGCTTACTGGTTGAGACTCCCTATTCTGTTAGCGTCATACCTTGAAATAAGAAAGAGGCCGGACAAGTTACTAAGCCGGACGATCCCGCGGGTCCCCGGTACGTAACCCCCTCCTCGACTCGAGTTGTCCGCTCGAGTACACAGTCTAGAACCTATACCGAGGTTTTGAACTTAGAATAACTTGACCTCATGCCGGATCCCTAGTAGGAACGCTTATTTGCATCACGTGCATTTTGACTTAGGGGACTCAACACAGGGGTTGGGTCCGTCTAGGACAGGTGTGCCCGGAATAATGGACCATCCTGATGCATCCTACTTGTGCGTTTATCTGTTTTGGACTCGCATACTGACCGACTTTGAATATCTAGGAAAAAATTGGAAAAACAAAAAGAGAAAAAGAGAAAATAGCAGTGTGGAGAGTTAATTACCTATATCAGAAAAACCAATGTCCAAGTAGTGCCGAAATGCTGCCGGATTTTTGAGAAAATGAAAGAAAAAAGGAAGAAAAGTATTTTTTTATAGTTTCTTTTGTTTGCCAATGGAAAAGAAAAAAAAAAGAGTTTTATTTTCAAATTAGTTCGTTTTATTTTCCACTGAAAAGAAAATATAAAAAAGAGTCTTGCTTTCAGAAATAGTGTATTTGCCAACAAAAAAAAAACAAAAAGAGTCTTGTTTTCAAAAATAGTTAAGTTTATTTGCCCGAACTACGCAGGTTTGATTCTCACCGGATGTGAGATACATAGGCAACCCTCATCGGGTCCAACCTCCCCTTTTCAAAAACAGCCAAAAATGCCAAATTTTTTAATTTCGTCCTGAATAAGTCGGGTGCCGCCATTCTTGTTTAAAATAAGCCGAATGTCCCCAAAAAGGGCGCTAGAAGGCTGTTTTTGCAAGAACAGCCACCCTGAGTCAGTTTCAACGGTTAGCAGGCACAGCCTTAAAATCTTCTCCCCGAAGTGCTGAAAGGCCGTAACTGCAAAACCGGCCATTTGTTTTAAAATTGGAAATTTGAACAAAAATAGTGTCATGTTTTTTTTTTCTCCTTTTAGGTCAAAATAAGTGATTAAATCACCTTAATAAATGTGCAGGATGAGCACGATTCAAAATAAGGGGAACTTGCATATAGGCCCGCGGCGAGACCGAACGATGTCCCGGGGCACCAGGATCTTTAATGTATTCATGATTGTCTTTTGAGTCTGTATTTCCTTTTCTACCAGAGTTTGTCTTTTGAGTCTGTATTTCCTTTTCTACTAGAGTTTGTCTTTTGAGTCTGTATTTCCTTTTCTACTTGAGTTGATCATTTGAGTCTGTATTTCCTTTTCTACTGGAGTCTGTATTTCGTTTTCGTTAAAAGTCAGTCAGTTGATTGAGTCTGTATTTTCGTTTAAAATGGAATAGGGATGGTGGAGTCTGTAGTTCTTTTCTGCATTAGAGTTTGTTAGTTGTTTAATCTGTCAGTTTTTGAGTCTTTGTAATAGACGTATTTGCTATCAATAAAATTGAAAATCCCAAAAAATATTTTGCTTCTACTTTACATTTATTATGCAAGAACTACGGTAGGTCTGATTCACGCGGGGTCATGATACGTAGGCAATCTCCATAGGATTCGACCATAACTAAATAAAAAAAAGGAAATACAAGAAAAGAATGAAAGGAAAGAGGTGAAAAACAAGAAAGGAAAGAAAAACAAAAAGAAAATAAGAAATCGAACAAGAGAAAATAAAAAGGGAGGAAAGGAAAGAAAAGAGCGGAAAAATAATTTTGAGGAAAGAAGCGGATAGGAACAAGGAAAACCAAAGCAAAAGAAAAAGAAGAAAAGAGGGAAAATAAGAGAGAAAAGCAAAAGAGGGAAAGGCAAGAAACAAACAATGGAAAACACGAGGGAAGAATGAGAGGAAAGGCATGGCAAATAAAGAAAAATGAAAAGGCCGGGATGACGCATGCGATCGATCAAAAGCATAATAGGAACTGTTAACTGCCTAGGTGCATTCACGCCCCAAATGTGCGGGTACCAATATGTTAAATGCCCTAACGCTAACGTGATGGTTTCATTTTGTCATTCCAGAAAGGTGGTTGGTTTGTGGTTTGAAAGTGGTAACTCTTCTTTACAACACAAGGACAAAGGCAATGGCAAACAACAAGAGAACTGAGTTGGTTGATACTGGTGCTCGACAACAGTTGGTGGAACGGGATAATGGGTTGGCTGAAGAGGTTCGGATGCTGAGACAACACATGACAGACATGTATCAAGCCTGGATGACTAGGAAGGCGCCACCCCCGCCACCACCAATTTTCCCAGACGCTACCCTTACCCAAACTCCCAACACAATACTAGATGATCCTCCATATTCTCCAGATACACCCGCTTATCACACTCGTCCCAACTACCCTAGTAACTCCATCGCTCATCCTTCAGTTACTACTCCCCAAAATTGCCCTCCTGTCATATCCATTACCCCAAACAATAAACACCCATTCAAAGCTCGTAATGCCCAATATCACCCTCTAGAGGTTGCCCACAGGGTCCTTGATTCATACAAGAAGAGCTCCCGGGATGAGCTCCATGCTAGAAATGAAAAGGTTACAGGAAGAGAAGGACGAGATGAGACGCCCAGGAAGCTGAAAAGCATAGAACTGTCCTCAAGGGACAAGCAAAGAGTGGGAGGCCAGGGTAGCATGACTTGAAAAGAACTGACTGTGCCACATGACGCCCGCCTGCCCGCAGGATTCAATGTACCAAAATTTAACTTGTATGATGGGCGTGGAGATCCGGTAGCCCACCTGAGGGTCTATTGCAACGAAATGAGGATTGTTGGAGAGAAAGATGACGTGATGATGGCATATTTCAGTGAAAGCCTAACTGGGGCAGCTTTGGACTGGCATGGTCGTCAAAATGTCGATGAGTGGCTTACATTGGGTGACATGGCTCAAGACTTTGTCCGATACTTTCAATGCAAATCGAGGGTTACCCCAGACCGCTCCTCGCTATCTAAGATGGAAAAGAGGCCGGAGGAAAGCTTTAATGAGTTTGGGCTCAGATGGAGGGAGCAAGCTGCTCGAGTCAGTCCCCCGATCAGCGAAGAAGAAATAGTTAAGCTTTTTCTATAGGCCCAGGGACCCACCTACTACAGTCATTTGATCCCGGCCCTAGGAAAGCCTTTCAATGATGTGTTAAAAATGGGGGAGCTAGTGGAAGAAGGAATCAAGTCAGGCAAAATCGTGAGTTGTTCGGAAGCCATTCAGAACATACCAGTAAGCTTGGTTGGAAGAAAGAGGAACGGAAAAGACGATCCGATAGGTTTTCCTGATCAACACTTCCAGCCTCGACATCGTCCCCGTGGTTATCCTTGTGCATTAGATGACCCTCCCCGACGCCACTTCTCTCCACAGAAATCCCAAAGTCGCACATTACAGTACCCAGCTCAAAATAATGCCCATCTACCCCCGCGAGCTTCCCAACAACACCCCAGATCAGGTTTTCGGCCCAATCTAGCATTTAAGAATGAGAGGTTACGAAAGAAGAAAGCCTTCACTCCGTTAGGAGAATCATACGCCAGTCTGTTTCAGCGGTTAAGGACACTGGACATGTTGAAGCCGATTCAGATAAAAGTTCCGAACCCTCCTCCAAAGAAGTTCGATCCTTCTCAACAATGCGCATACTGCTCGGGTGCCCTGGGGCACGACATAGAGAAATGTTGGAATCTGAAGAATGCAATTCAAAAGCTTATTGATGCAGGCGACATCGTCGTGCAAAATCCAGATGCAACAAACACTGGCCAAGATCCATCTCCTGTGCACAATGAGACGCATATGGTGGGTATGATTGATTGTGAGAATGAGCTGGCAGAAGAAACCAGAAGCAGTTTGCTCAGAACAACGTGATGAAGACTTGTGAAAATTCCAGCAATCTTGGTGCGAAATTCAGTGGCTAAGACGTCGTGCTTGGTAATTGGGAAGATGCTCCATCTCTCGGAGTTTTGGTGGTTTATTTTGTTGTCATTTCTGTTGTCCGGGTTATTTCAGGGTTGTAATCCGGATATTGTCTTGTGACTCAAACCCTTCTATCCTTTCACTTTGTCTTGTTTGTCTCGTCGTAGTAGTTCGTGTAGTGCCGTTTAGGTTGGTTCAAGGGTTGTAACTCTAGTCTAGTCTGTTTGTTTCGTTGTTTAAACCCTTTCACCGTCAGTCTAATGCAATTCTCTGTTTCCCGCCATTTCTAGTCATTCTATCTAGTTCCTTTTTCTTTTTGCAATTCTTTTCATGCTGGGTCTGGTGACATGACATGCACGCATAATTTTAGCCTGATTTTAAAAGTCAGTTTAGTAAAGAAGCAATAAGACAATGTTGAAGATGTAAGGACAGTCGAGGAATTTTGAAATCTCTTCGAGCCCAAATTGTGTGAAACTGGGTCGGACGGAACATAAAGAAATACTGTGAAAATGCATCATACCACATCGGCTTGAAACCCAAGGCAAGTTTGCCCCAAGTCTACAAGGGTCGTTCGTGGTACCGAGATTGTTGTCCAATGGTGCTGGGTAACTAACAAATGTAGAATGCAAATGTGTGGATATGGTTAGTAATTCTGGTGCAAGTAAAAGATGTTACGTATGTTTTCCTCAGTTTGTTTAATTGTGTAGTTTGTACTTGGCATGTTTTGGAGATTGGAATGACGAAGGCATTTTGTTCTGCTATCCAAACACTTTATCCTTTGTTACCCCTTTGACCCTCGGTTATTTTCTTGCATACCCCTCTTTCGGAATCAATAATAAAACTCGTAAGCCCGAGCGGGAAAAGAAAAGAAAAACAAGAGAAAAGAAAAAGAAAAGAAAAGAAAAGAAGAAGAGAAAAGAAAAAAAAAGAAAAAGAAAAAAAACAAAACAACAAAAAGAGAAAAGGAAGAAAGAAAAGAAAAGAAAAGAAAAGTGGAAGAAAAGGCAAAATCGCAACAACGAACGTAGTTTTATGGCCTGAACTACGTTTGACTTGATCCCGAAAGGGTACGTAGGCAGCCTCTCTCTGAGGTTCAGTCACACCAAAATAAAAGTTCAAAAGTCCCCAAGAAAGAAACTGGGGCAGAAGTTGTGAGAAATCCGATTCCGAAAGCTGTAATTTTGAACCCATGATGAAATTGTTTTGAGCCTTTAATATCCTTTCTTTCTAACCTTATCCAAAATCCCACATTACGGTCCCAAGAAAGACCTTCTGATCAACCTTCGAGAGATGCCAAGTCAAGCGAGCAGAGGTGAATCATATCAAGGGCAACACTCCGGTCCAAACGAAGGAAATTAAGAATGAGGGAGTCTTGTTGATGAGAACCCTCACGGGTATTCCAAGGCGATGAAAGCTGTGAAAAATCAAAAATGAGAGAGTCTTATTGGTGAAAACCTTCACGGGCACCATAAGGCGATGGTGAGTTGAGAAAAAAGACCAAAATGAGAGAGGCTTGATGGTGAAAACCTACGGGCACTACAAGTCGAAAAGGATTGTGATTCAAATTGGATAAGCGGAGCATTGAAGCCCAGTTTCACGGCGAAAAGGTACAACAAGAGCTGAACATCAGATTTGTTTAACAAAATAGGCTGCAGATGCATGTCAAGGTCATCAGAGTTGGTATCCACATCCGATAGGCTTCTACGTTGTAGTTTTCTTTCCATTATCCTTTACTCTATTTACTCCCTCTTCCTGAGTCTGTTTGGTCATAACAAGTGAGAAATGACTTCAAAATCTGCCACCAGCTTTCCAATTGAACAAAATGGTATCTGGCCAGCATATCAAATCGTCATAAGTCAGGAAAAATAGCAGGCACACTGAGTTGGCAACAATCTACATGCTTCGGGATCCTTGTGAAATGCACGGGCTTGGTATTTGTCAATTCATGAACAACGCAGCAAATGAAGGGGTTGGGGTGAATGGATCAAAGGTATTTTCATTGAAACATGAAAGGTTTGGTACATATCAAATGGAGGGTGCTTGGTGAACGGATCAGAGGTATTTTCTGCGTTAAGAGGAGTGGTTAACAAGGTCTCCAAGCGAGAATCGGTTATCAAGGCAAGTGAAGGAACAATACAACTTCAAGGTCGAGGCCAGTGATTAAGTCAAGAAAGAACATCATGTACACGAAGTGGGAGCGATAGACGTGCTTGGTTGATATGAGACGTAAGGATTAGGGGAAGGCCAGTTCATGCAATGCAACAAGTAGAGGATATCGGGAACAAGCAAGGTCTTTGGGTGGAAATCAGTCATCTTGGCAAATGAGGAAGCTGCCGCGTTCAAAGTTCAAGGCCACAAACTAACCACCACATTTTAAACTCACAAGTTTTCTTTGTTTGAAACAGGAACAAAGCAGTGCAAGAAAGTTGGTTCAACAATAAGAACAAAAAGAAAGAAAAGAAAAGGAAGAAGAGGAGAACCAACAAAAGGGAAGTTTCTCAAATCTTCGCCCTTGCCTGGCTTGTTAGCATGCACAAAATGCTGCCATTGCTTTTCACATTTTAACCTAGTCTGATGAACTTTCTCCTAGGATCAAAATCTTAGTATGATGAATCTTTCTCCTAAGATAGAAAACCTAGTCTGATGAACTTTCTCCTAGGATCAAAATCTTAGTCTGGTGAATTGTTCTCCTAAGATGGAAAACCTAGTCTGATGAATTTTCTCCTAGGATCAAAATCTTAGTCTGATGAATTGTTCTCCTAAGATAGAAAACCTAGTCTGATGAACTTTCTCCTAGGATCTAAAATCTTAGTCTGATGAATTGTTCTCCTATGACAGAAAACCTAGTCTGATGAATTTTCCCCTAGGATCTAAATCTTAGTCTAATGAACCTTTCTCCTAAGATAGAAAACCTAGTCTGATGAACTTTCTCCTAGGATCTAAATCTTAGTCTGATGAATTGCTCTCCTAAGATAGAAAACCTAGTCTGGTGAACTTTCTCCTAGGATCTAATTCTTAGTCTGATGAATTGTTCTCCTAAGATAGAAAACCTAGTCTGATGAATTTTCTCCTAGGATCTAAATCTTAGTCTGATGAATTGTTCTCCTAAGATAGAAACCTAGTCTGATGAACTTTCTCCTAGGATCTAAAATCTTAGTCTGATGAATCTTTCTCCTAAGATAGAAGACCTAGTCTGATGAATTTGCTAGTCAAAAGTCCTTGGTTTTACTCATAGGAGACGTACATTCCAATCAAGTCTTTAGTTTTATTCTCATCATTGCATCAATAGCTTAGGTGATCTATATTTTGCTAACAACTCACAAATCATCCCAGCCAACACATTGGGGCACAAAATTTTCTTTGTTTGTTTATTTTGTTGCAGTCAGGAGCCCACCTGGAGAACAAGGGAATACTCTTCAAGTTCAGCAATCAGGAGCCCACCTGGAGAACAAGGGAATACTTTTCAAGCTTCAGCAATCAGGCGCCCACCTGGAGAACAAGGGAAGTACAATCCAAATTTTAGCTTTTAATTTTTAATATTTGATAACATGCTGTACCCAATCACCAAACTGGGGCAGGAAATTTTCTTTGTTTGTTTATTTTGTTGCAGTCAGGTGCCCACCTGGAAAACAAGGGAATACTTTTCAAGTTCAGCAATCAGGAGCCCACCTGGAGAACAAGGGAATACTTTTCAAGCTTCAGCAATCAGGCGCCCACCTGGAGAACAAGGGAAGTACAATCCAAATTTTAGCTTTTAATTTTTAATATTTGATAACATGCTGTACCCAGTCACCAAATTGGGGCAGAAAATTTTCTTTGTTTGTTTATTTTATTGCAGTCAGGAGCCCACCTGGAGAACAAGGGAAGACTTTTCAAGTTCAGTAATCAGGAGCCCACCTGGAGAACAAGGGAATACTTTTCAAGCTTCAGCAATCAGGCGCCCACCAGGAGAACAAGGGAAGTACAATTCAAATTTTAGCTTTTTATTTTTAATATTTGATAACATGTCGTACCCAGTCACCAAACTAGGGCAGAAAATTTTCTTTGTTTGTTTTGTTGCAGTCAGGAGCCCACCTGCAGAACAAGGGAATACTTTTCAAGTTTTGAAGTCAGGAACCCGCCTGGATAGCAGAGGAATACATTTCAAGTTTTGAAGTCAGGAGCCGCCTGGAAAGCACGGGAATACATATCAAGTTCAGCAGTCAGGCATCCACCTGAAGAAGGGAAGACCTCTTAGATTACAATTCAAAGCGGTAACAAATGGATTTCACCGGGAGAATACAAGACAACAAGGCAACAAGAAACACAAGAGCAAGTTTGAAGATCTAGATAGGACTTTTGTAACTCATATATCATAGTCTAGTCTAGCTTCTTTTATTTTTGGCACGGTGTAATAAGGGGGTTCAGCGAGCAGTAGCAGCAACAACAGCAATGAAATCACAGCTCCTGGTAGTCCCAGCTACCAGACACTCCCGAACTACACTGACCTAATTCCTGTTTAGCCCAGGATATGTAGGCAACCTTTGAAGCAGGGTGCGGTCAACTCTTTCAAAAATGCTTCACACGGAATATGCGAACGGGCAAAAATCGCTCGTTTTCGCTCACTTATCTTTGCACGAAAACTCTTCGTGTTTCCGGGCAAAGAGGGGCAGCTGTGAGCACGTAATTTTTGCCCTAAGCAAACTATTTCCAAAAGTCTCTAATAATTGATTTCTCTATTATTTTTACAATCTTCGTGAATTTTTTGCTAACTTTTTGTGTTAATTGGTTGCATTTTATTCATATGAAAATACAAATATGCATTTGCATTTAGGGATTTAATGTTACAATTTTAGTATTAGGTAGTTTTAGAACAAATTGCAAAAATAGTTCTTTGCACGTTTAATTGTTAATTGTTGCATTTATCTTTAAATAGTATTTTTAAATAATTTTAGGAGTTAAATAGTTTAATTAGGTCTTTATTTTGTTTTAACATTTTATAAAATCAAAAAAAAAAAATACAAAAGCCAAAATGAACAAACAATTATAATAAGAAGGCTGCTTTGAATTGGGCCATTGTTAACAAATTCGGAAGCCCCAACGGGTGTTAAAAACCAAGCCCCCAACGCCACGCCCCAAACCCCGCCGTCTAAACCCGGTCCAACCCCCCCCCCCCCCCCACTAACCCAAAACGACGTCGTTTAGGGTTTAATCTCAGCCGTTGCTCCTCAATCCAACGGACGAGATCATCCTAGGATCTCAGTATAAGACTGTCCGAACGCTCCCCCACCCCCTATTTCCTCATCTCCCTCACCCTACCTCTCCTCTCAACCCTAATCCAAGCCGCCACCAAACCCCACAGCCTGAGGGTGGCGGCGCCGCCTCCAATCGCTCTGAAAATAACACTACAGCTCCCTCTCCTCTCCCTCATCACTAATCCACGACCATATTCCCTCGAATCAAACCCAGAAGCTCCGAATATGTGTTTAAAAATCGGGTCTCAAAACACAAGTTCATCCAAATGATTCCAAATCTTCACCATACAGTCTCCTCGTCCTCCCCCTCACAAATCCGTGGTTATTTTCTTTCGAAGTTCACCAGGCCGCCTCCAATTTCAAATCTAGGGTTTCATGTTTTTCTGCCATTGGGAAAGCTTCACTCTCGGATGATTTTGATTAATATTATGAGTTTATTTCGACAAAGATAAACCCATAATATCAATTAAATTCGTTCCCAGAAATCAAATAAGCTCGGATTAATTCAGTAAGTCATTTTCCCCTTTTCAGTTTCGATTTAGTTCGCTTCTTGTTCTATCTTTTAATTAAGTGTAGTTTTAATTTCTTAATATTTTAATTAGTGATTTGTTGGTGATATAACTCTATCGATTAGATTGTTGGTGATACATGTTTCTATTAGTTCTTAGTTTAATTCTCATTTTTGTTTGTTTAACCTGTTTTTGTCTTGTTCAGTTTTTAGTTAGTCAATCGTTAGTATAATTGTTAGGTATTAATTCAGTTTTAATTAGTTTAAATGATTAGTTTCAGTCGAATTTTTTTTGAAAACTGTTGCTCCTTGATCTTCCTGATACTTCACTTCGATTCTGTGGTTAGATAGTTAATTCAATTGTAGGATTTGTTCTGTGATTAGTCAGTTTAGTTATTATCAATTGGATGCATTATTAGAGTTGTAGGGCTTAGTTTGGAGTATAGCTGATTGAGCTTTGGTTGAGCAGTAATTTTAGGAGGTAATAAGGGTAGTTTAGGAATTGGAAAAGGGTAGTTTTATTAAGATTGGTAAATTCAAAACAAGGGTAAGGGTAGTATAGGTATTTTGTGGGTAGAAGAGCATCCTAGGGCCTTCTAGAATGGTACTTTAGTGTAGATTTTAGCACAATAGAGGTACTTGCTTGTGTAACAATTCAAGAAACAAGGGGTAGAAAATAGAATTGAGATAGGGACTAATGGGTAAAGTGAAAATCTGAAATTGGACCCTAAGTTTGCCTATAAATAGGCATTCATTTGCCTCGCTGAGGGGGCTTTTGGGGGAACCCCTGAAAATTGCTAAGTTTTGGAGCCAAAAATCCCCTCAAAAAAATCCCTCCTCACAGATCCGAGTTTGAAATTCAAGTTTGACCATCAATAGGAATTAGAGATCCTCTTTTAGATCTTATAATTGTCAAAGAAAGCCAAAAACAACAAAAATCTGCAAAAAATCAAAAAATATGTACTGTTACATTGATGTTAGCCAAATTTGATCAGTTCTCTTCTCCTCTGTTTGCTGAGTTTCTTCTGAAGTGTGACTGTTAGTTTGCCGAGTGGTTTTGGTTCATTCAAGCTGGTCTGGGGTTGGATTTTGGTCGACTTCTGTTTCATTAAAGCTTCAGGAGAAATTAAGTTTGATTTCGAGGTTGTTTGTTTGCATTTCGAGTGGTATTTGAGGCTTAAGTGGCTGCTGTGGGTTATTTGTTATTGCTGTTAGTGTTTGTTGAGATCTCTGGTATTTTTGAGTTCAATCTACCCTTGCATTGGTTGCCTGATTGATTGGTGAGGGTCGTTTGATAGTTCTGCTGTCCAAATCTGTATCCGGCTAGTTATTTTGGTTATTCCTGGGCTAACTCCATTGCTGCTGCTTTGTTGTGCTACTGCTGACTCTTTCCTTCTTGTTTCCTTTGCAAATTCCAGGTATACATCCGGAACTGGTTTGATGTAACTGTTGAATTGGAAGTAAAATGAAGAAATTCCATCGAATTTATGCATTGAAGTTCGCCTTTGTTGATTGCTAATTTGTAGATAGTTTGTAGTAGTTATTTAGTTAATAAGCATGACTGAAACATTAATCTATCATTGTGTTAATTGAGACTATTTTATTCTGTCAACATGTTGTTTGTTAATGGTAGCTTAGCATAATCTCTCATTGGTTGTTCTTTCATATAGTTTTGAAAAAATGGAAAATCAGGCTGTTTTCGACTGGCAATGGATCACTGATTTCGTATCATCATAGCATGAATTTGTCTCAGTTTGAAAGCGTACTGTAAATGTTTCCAATGGGTTAATTGCTAGAAATGATAGTTGTTAAGCATGGAGTAGTGTTCAGCGATCTCGAATAAGGTAAAACTAAACGGGCCTTGGTACACTCGACTCAGGGAATCGACCCCAGGACTTCCTACTTGAGGTCTGATGGGTTTAGGTGCGGCAGACCACCTGGATTGGGCTCTTGGGCCAACTGTAATTGAGTTGTAACACCTTATGTTGTTTTAATACAAAAATAGAGAATCGTAGTCCATTTTTAGGCTGCCTTTTTAATAAAATAATGAGATGAGCCTCGCCAAATAAAACTACAAAGGCGGGGCCCTCAATAAATGGTCGTTAAAACTGATTAGAATTTGGGAGGGCCGTTTAGCGAACTTCACGGCCTTCCCCCAAAATAATAAATGCGTAATTGCTTTAGGCGCGTATTTTAATAATATTACTTTCCAAAATACGGGTGCACATTTATGTGACCCAAATCCAAATCTCAACGGAGTCGAAATGTGTTAACAATCACGGGTGCACTGGTGCGACGTGGTTCGAGACGCATTTTCACGACGTTGCAATTCTTATTAAAAATAAAAACAAAAAAGGTTTACTAATAAAAGCACATAAGCTAGAACATGTTTTGAAATCAGATAAAATCAAATACAACAGTTGAGCGACCGTGCTAGAACCACGGAACCCGGGAATGCCTAACACCTTCTCCCCGGTTAACAGAATTCCTTACTCGGATTTCTGGTTCGCAGACTGTTAACAGAGTCATAATTTCCTCGGATCGGGATCCAACCGGTGACTTGGGACACCATTAATCTCCCAAGTGGCGACTCTGAATATTAATAATAAATCTCGTTCCGATTGTCCTTTAATTGGAAAAACTCCTTTGTTATACCCTTCACGGGGTGTAGTAGTAAAAAAGGAGGTGTGACAGGGAGTTTGGCATATATTCTTGTTGGGGAGAGACCTCTTGTAGTTGATGTTCAGGCCTTGGCCAATCGGTTCGTGAGGTTGGATATTTCGGAGCCCAGTCGGGTTTTAGCTAGTGTGATTTCTCGGTCTTCCTTATTTGATTGCATCAGAGAGCGCCAATATGATGATCCTCATTTGCTTGTCCTTAAGGAGAGGGTTCAGCACGACGATGCCAGAGATGTGACCAATGGTGATGATGGGGTATTGAGGATGCAGGGCCGGATATGCATGCCCAAAGTGGATGATCTTCGGGAGTTGATTCTAGAGGAGGCTCATAGCTCGTAGTATTCTATTCATCCGGGTGTCGCGAAGATGTATCAAGATCTGAGACAGCATTATTGGTGAAGAAGAATGAATAAGGACATTGTAGGATTTGTAGCTCAGTGTCTCAATTGTCAGCAGGTGAAATATGAGCATCAGAGACCAGGTGGCTTGCTTCAGCGGATGGATATTTCGGAGTGGAAGTGGGAGTGGATCACCATGGACTTTGTAGTTGAGCTCCCACTAACTTTAAAGAAGTTCTATGCTATTTGGGTGATTATGGATCGACTGACCAAGTCCGTGCACTTCATTCCTATCTGTACCACTTATTCTTCAGAGCGGTTGGCGGAGATCTATATCCGGGAGATTGTTCATTTGCATGGTGTCCCTGTTTCTATCATTTCAGATAGGGGCACTCAGTTTACTTTGCAGTTTTGGAAGTCTGGACATCGAGAGTTGGGTACTCGGGTTGAGTTGAGCACAGCTTTTCACCCTCAAACGGATGGGCAGTCCGAGCTCACTATTCAGATATTGGAGGACATGTTGCACGCTTGTGTCATTGATTTTGGAGGCTCATGGGATCAGTTTCTACCGCTCGCGGAGTTTGCTTATAACAACAGTTACCAGTCGAGTATTCAGATGGCTCCATATGAGGCTTTGTAGGGGAGGCAGTGTAGATCTCCGGTCGGTTGGTTTGAGCTGGGCGATGCTAGGCTATTGGGTACAGATTTAGTGCAGGATGCCTTAGACAAGGTAAAGGTTATTCATGAGAGGCTTCGTACAGCGCAGTTGAGGCAAAAGAGTTATGCTGACAGGAAGGTTCGGGATGTATCCTACATGGTTGGTGAGAAGGTTCTGTTGAAGGTTTCATCCATGAAGGGTGTTATGAGATTTTGGAAGAAAGGTAAATTGAGTCCTCGGTTCATTGGGCCTTTTGAGGTACTTCGGAGGATTGGGGAGGTGGCTTGTGAGCTTGCTTTTCCACCCAGCTTGTCAGGTGTGCATTCGATATTTCATGTTTCTATGCTTCGCGATCCGTGTCATGTATTGGATTTCAGCACGATTTAGTTAGATGATGATTTGACTTATGATGTGGAGCTAGTAGCTATTTTGGGACGTCAGGTTCGAAAGTTGAGGTCAAAGGATATAGCTTCAGTGAAGGTGCAGTGGAGAGGTCGGCCCGTGGAGGAGGCTACCTAGGAGACCGAGCGGGAGATGCGGAGCAGATATCCTCACCTATTTGAGGCTTCAGGTATGTTTCTTGACCCGTTTGAGGACGAACGTTTGTTTAAGAGGGGAGGATGTAACGACCCGGCCGGTCGTTTCATGTGTTACCGCTCTGTTTTCCCCATTCTGCTTCTTATTGTCTTGTTTAGCTGTATTATGTGCTATCGGGTTGGTTGGCTCGAGTTCAGAGAGGTTTTGGTAAGGTTTGAGACACTTAGTCTCTTTTGAGTAAGCTTAGTGGAAAAGTCAACAGGATGTTGACTTATGTGAAAAAGGGCTCAGATATGAATTTCGATGGTTCGGATAGCTTCGGGAGGTGATTTGGGACTTAGGAGTGTGATCGGAGCGTGTTTTCGAGGTCCGTAGTAGATTTAGGCTTGAATTGGCGAAATTTGAATTTTGGCGTTTTCCGGTTGATAGGTGAGATTTTTATATAGGGGTCGGGTTTTGGTTAGTTTCGGGATTTGCATTGTTTTTCGATTGTTTTCGAGTGGGCTTCGTCCCTTTAGTATATATTAATGGTTACGTTCTGATTTTTGGATAGATTTGGAGCATCTGGAGGCCTATTCGAGCGGCAAAGGCATCGCGAGCTAGAGTTTGGGCCGGATTGAGGTAAGTAATGATTAAAAATGCTGTCCTGAGGGTATGAAACCCCGGATATCACATCATTGTGCTACTTTGATGTGACGCACATGCTAGATGACGATCGTGGGGTCGTGCACCGTTAGGGATTCTGACTTAGTCCGTCCCGTATGACTGTTTAACTGCGTATTGATTGAAAATTGTTTGCTATCATCATGTTTCGGGCGGAATTCCATATTTGGGCCTCGTGCCAACTGTTTGGACCCTTAGGGAATTTTACTACTATTTCCTCACTATTTTGACTTCGAAATTGTATTAAGTCATGCTATATTCTACTGTTTTCACAAATCAGCCATCTTTACTCGTTTTTGATATTTTTAATGATATTTTGGTTTGAGCATCATGTTTTACTGTTGCCCGTGAGGCTTGTGAGATTATGACTGAGTAACGCCGAGGGCCTGTGTTGTCAGAATACTATGGGATCGGGCTGCACGCCGCAGCATGTGGTACTTATTTGTGACATACGAGAGGCCGAGGGCCTGATTTATTATGCCACGAGGTGGCTTGTGATTGATATGAGGCCGAGAGCCTGTTGATTATGCCACGAGATGGCTTGTTATTGCACTTGGGCCGTAAGGGGCCCCTCCCGAAGTCTGTACACCCCCAGTGAGCGCGGGTACCCAGTTTGTGATGTGATAAAGCCCGATGGCTGATGTTGTTCCATGTTATTGCCCGAGGGGCTGGTACGAGTGGTTGTGAGATAGCCCGAGGGGCTGGTTTCTGTTGGTATTTTTCCCGAGGGGCTGATTTGTGTTTCTATCTTTTATCCTTGTTTCATTCATTCATTTGAATTGCTAAAATATGTTTTAAAGAGGTTTTACTAAGCTATGAAGTTTTTACGACTTTTTTACTGATTTATGATATTGTTCTGGTTTTACACTGCCTCGTTGTAGCATTTTGCTGTGTATTTACGTGTTTTCTTATCGCTCAGCTGCCTTTACTTTTATTACTTACTGAGTTGGCGTACTCACATTACTCCCTGCACCCTGTGTGCAGATTCAGGAGTCTCGGGTCACGCTAGCGAGGGCTGATTTCTGTCCAGCAGGCTGTACGGAGTTGACTAGGTAGCTGCTCGGCGTTCGCAGCACAGTGCTTCTCTACTCGGCGTTCGCAGCCCAGTGCTTCTCCTTCCTATTTTTATTTCGCTTGTTCTAGCCTTGTATTAGACTATGTTGTCTTTTCATACTCTTAGATGGATCTTAGATTCTCATGACTGGTGACACCCTAATGTTGGGTTGTGTCTGTTACTGCATTTGTTCTACTTCACTCTATTTTGGGATTTATCACTTATTAATGACCTGATTATGAATTATTATACTCCCTCCTTTTCAATTTATGTGAACCTATTTCCTTTTTGGTCCGTGCCAAAAAGAATGACCCCTTTCCTTATTTGGAAACAATTTACCTTTTTGCAATTATTTATAGCCACACAAAATATATGTGCCTCATTTTACACCACAAGTTCAAAAGTCTTCTCTCTTTTCTTAAACTGTCAAATGGGTTCACATAAATTGAAACGGGGGGAGTAACTGTTAATTGGTATTGGGGGTTTGTATCGGCTGGCCTTGTTTCACGAGAGGCGCCATCACGACCGGTTCCGGTTTGGGGTCGTGACAACTTTTAACTTGGATTCACCCTTCATCTCTTTATTAATTGGTTTAACTAAAAGGATTCAAACTTTTTAGTCAAACAACACATGCATAAAATATAAATTGAGTCTATGTTTGCTAAATAGAATTTTTCATTACTATAAGAGCTTGTATATATGCAATACTCAAGCATGATTTTGATTTACAGGGCAAAGGTTACAAAAACGTAGATTGTGTTTATGCCTTTTACTATTACAAATAGAACGTAATGATAAAGCAATATAACACTTAACCCTATACTTAAAATTTGAAAATAGTCAATGAATAGGAGGAAGAAGAATTCGATATTTTTGAATTTTCCAATAATGAAAAAAAAATGCAAAAGACAAAGAAAGATAAAAGAATTCAAGTGCTATTTTGAATTCCAACTATGCATAAATTCAAGGAGAAAATGCATAAAGTACCCATTAAACTTGTTCGGAAAAATTATTTACACATCTAAATTTTACGGGTGACCTTTTACCCCACTATCTCATCTAAACTAAATTTAATACCTCATTCAAAATACTGAATCAGTCTTGTGATGGGCTGTGTTAACACGCGCCCGCCATACATGTATCAAATGTTACACAATTTCTTTTTTATTTACTTCTTCTTTCCTTTTCTATTTTTTTTTTCATTTATCTTCTTAACCTTTCTTCCTCATTATTTTTGCCGCTGCCACTGTGAAAGCCATTCACAGCCATAACCTCCCTTAAATAACTCTATCTCTATTCTTCTTTTTTCATTGTAGATAAAATTATTTGTGGCTTTGACATTACACGAAATTAAGGAGAAAATGGGTCGGAAAGCTTGGGATAGAGAGAAATTTTAGGTTGGCCGGAAAGTTTGGTATCGTCGGTACCGTATTTTTGGATGAGTTGGGTTTGTGCTCCTAATTTCCTTCGTCTGGGTTTCCTTAGTAGAATTTCTGTCACTTTATTCCTCCTAGTTTTGTATTGGAAGAGTGAATAAAACCTGAGATATAGAGCCACTAGCTAAGGACCTATAAATTTTCTCCGGCCGGAGAATTTTCCGGTGACACCTTGTCTTCTTTTCAACACTATTTCTGGTTCTAAAGAGGTATTTTTCATCAAATAGATAAAAAATCGGATGGAGAAAATCTCAATTGAAGAAGGATGGAGATAAGAATAAGGTCACCGGAAATGGATATTTTAGCCAAGCTAGAGCCCAGTTCACTGCTTCTGTTAATGAAGAAAGAGAAGAAAAAAAACGAAAAAGAAAAGAAAAATGAATAAGAATAGAGAAAAAAGTAGTATTAAGTTAATTAGTTATAATATCCAATAGGAAAGTGACACCTCGACCATTAAATTAGTTTTGTGTTATTTTTTTTTGCCTTCACGCGCATCTACAAAATAAACTACACGTTTTACACCAGGTCATCACTCAAGAGGGTATTAAATTCACTTAAGTTTAGAATAAGGGGGTAAAAGGTTGCCCGTAAAGTTTAGGTGTGTAAATAATTTTTCAAGACAAGTTTAATGGGTACTTTATGCACTTTCTCTAAATTCAAGTGCTATTTTGAATTCCAACTATGCATACACAATTCAAAATACCGTTAGTGGAGACATTAACGGAATAAATTATTCTGTCCAAATATAATCGAAATTCTCAAGAACCATTTTCATCGGGGAGGTCAAAAAAGGAAGTAAAAGATGCCATTCAACATTTAGTCCTCTTTGTGACTGAATCAAACCATGAAACACACAAATATCGCACATATACCTTATTCGAGAAGACTATATAGTCAATAAGTGTCCCCTTTCAATGTTACCTAAGTTCCCACGCCAAAAGATAAAAAAACTTAAAAGATGGAAAATTGCAGAAGAAGCTGCAGCTTATGCTCCCTTAGCTTGCTCTATAAAATGATTTGGGATAGATTGAAGTATAAACAACATGCAGAAACACTAAAAACTATAAAGCTCACGAGAGAGAGAGAGAGAGAGAGAGAGAGAGAGAGAGAGAGATATGCCAATAGATAAAGGAAACAAAGCAAAGGGAAAAGAAGGCAATATGGGACATGATGGAGGTGAGAAAAGCAATGGGGTATTTCCTTTTAAACCTAAGAATGGGAGTGTGTTTCCCAAAGAGCACAAGTCAGTGAAAGCCATGGCATGTAATAAGTTAGGGAAAGCTTTCACTTTTCCTTTCAGTGAAGACAAGAAAAACATACATCCAAAAGGCTAGCTAGTTTATCATTATTATTCTGTTACATGAATATTGGAGTATATTATTATTAGGAAGAAAATTCTGTCTAAAGCGTGTAAGACCACATCATATGACGGTTGATGTTAACTTCATGCATGTATTTAAAGACGTGTTGTGTCGAAGCAGACATAGAATACATTCCCTGGTAATTTGCACTATATTTTATTGACATATCTAACACATTCACAACAAAAGAATATTACTCCATTATTTTGTGTTTCCTTGTTGTTTATTAAATATTATTTCCAGATCTTAATTACTCCTAGGCGATTAAATTAATTCTTGAACGTGATTAGTAAGGTAATAAAGTTACTCTAGTAATGCCAAAGAAATAAAGAATAAAGAAGAAAATGTTAAAAACGCCCAAGTTCGAGCGGGTTGTGCAGGGTGTGTTTTCATGGCGGGTTACTTTGAGCATAGCCCATCTAAGATTGGGCTAATATGGGCTAAATATTTATGGAAACTTTACCTCCTAGAGCAAAGGTTGATACCTTATTTATTGTAAATAAATGCCCTTTTAAAAAATTATCTCCTATAGCTACATTTTAATTTTTATAGCAAAATATCTATTTATGGCCACTTCCTACCTTTAAGCCATTAAATATGTTGTGTATTATTTTTCTCTCGCCCTCTCTCTTCCCTCTCTCCTCCTTTCTCTTTCCCCTTTCTTCTCTTTTTTCCCCGGTTTTTTTCTCCCCTGCTTTTAGAAACCCTAGCAGGGGCTGTGTTCCGCCAACGACAGATCCGACCGGCGACCACTTCCCCCCTTCCTTGTTGTGTCACCCCTAACCCCCTCCTCTGGCCGGCAATACCTTCTTCTTTTTCTGAAGTGATGATTACATTAGAAAATCATTTGGTTTCCAAACGTGACGATCTAAAATAGTTGAAGTTGAAAAACTCTAAGATCCAACATCTTTCACGCCATTTTGAATGGAAAGTAGAGAAGTGATTTTTTGCTTAACTACTCGTTATTCAAAATTCACGGTCCAACTAATTCAAATTCATTCTAGGAGATTATAAGAAGAAGATTTCGACAAGGTGAAGGAATGCGAAAATAAAACGGCAAAAGAAAAAAAAAGTAGTTGCGTTGCCTTGAAGAGTCTGTTACCTTTTTTCATTGTATTTCAATGTATCTCGCTGTATTCCATGTATTTCATTGTATTCACTGTCTTTTTTTTTCCATTGTATTTCAATGTATCTCACTGTATTCTATGTATTTCATTGTATTCACTGTCTCGCTATATTCCATGAATGTATTCATATATTTTTTTAATTAATATAATTTATATATTCAGATGTATATATGTATTCAAATGTATCTGCAGTATGTATTCATATATTTTTGCACTATAGATGACCTGTTATACTTCATGTATTCAATGTATTTTTATGTATTTAACTGTATTAAATGTAATTATATAATTTCAATATATAAATCTATTTGTAAAGATACCACTAAAAAAAGAAAGGATGGATTGAATCTCTGAAGATTGCTCTGTTTTTGGGTTGAGAATCTTTTCTATAACTGGAAATACAATTTTTGTGTGTTATAATTGAGTTTGTTGAGTTATATTAGGAGTCTATCGCGTTAATTGATTCACTTACCGTTTTTAAACAGATGAAGACCTTTTTTTTCGCAAATTCTGTTACAGTATTCACGAATATAGCTCGCAAATACAGTCGAATACATTATTTGCTTAGTTGGACTCCCCTGTTTTCCGCCGAGTTTTGCTACTGTATTCATGAATATAGCAGCAAAAATACATCAAATACAGTCTATAACAACTGAAAACATAGCTATAGGAAGTCATTTAGTAAATTGTAGCTATAGCAAGCTAATAATCACTAAAACATAGTGGTTACTGAAAAAAATTTCATTTCTAAATATTTTGATATGATATGTTAGATATAGCTGTAATTAATTTTATTTGACAATTACAAAATTATAACAGACAAACAAAAAAATTAAAACTTAATTAGAGTTAGCTGGCTCATCATGCATGTTTAGTTCATCTTAACCAAAAGGAATTTTTTCCTAACTATACCATATTTGAAACCTTATTACCAAAAATGTGCATAGTTTGTATATTACCCGCCCAGTCCACACTTTAACTACAATTTATATACCAATCGTTTATTAGGCAGAATCTGCCATTTATTGCGTGCGAAAAATCAGCCACAAAATCTGGGATTGATTTATTCCAAATTAAATTCGAAATTTGAAACGTAAAGGAGATCTGGAAGCTGCGTAATTTTGAAACGGAAAGGAGATTTATGTTCTTCAACTTCATCTTCATCTGTTCTTCCATATATTTTCCACCATTGATAGCCATTAAAAAGCTTGAAAGCTTTGAATTCAAATTTGGGTTTTCAAAAATCATTATTTGTTTGGATTGGGTGTTGTTGAAAATAATCGGGAATATGATTTGGAGTTTATATCTCAATTTTGAGGGGTTTTGGTGAAGATTAGACTTGGTTTTGACTGAACTTCAGATTGAAACTCGAAGAAGAAGAA
>NW_017671002.1:72154-86325 GCF_001879085.1 Nicotiana attenuata
GACTAAAGCTTCTACAAAATCTTCTGCAAAAAACAGTCTACAATTTTTCTACAATTCTACAATTTATCTACAATTTCTGAAAATATGTCTTCTTCTTCTTCTTCGAGGAGTTTCAATCTCCTTTCTCCAGCCAGACTTGTCTGCACGATTAGGAATTATCGTTTGGTTATAGAAATAAAAGCAAAATGATAAGTTTCTTGCTTTCCGAATCCTGAATAGATTACAAGCTTTCAACTAAGATGGCGTTGAAGTTAGGTAGGAGCTTGTCTGACCTAAGAGATCTTGCTGCTGCTGCTTCATCTAAGGAAGAGGAAATTGAGTTCGGAAGCAAGCTTTTCTAAAATTCTGACTGTTTATAGTGTAATGCATAGACAAAATCGAGTTCTCCATATGTGGGGAGGGGGGAAGTGGGAAGATACGGTTCTATAATAGCGCCTAATATAAATGCACCCTTAATTATATCCCTAATTTGAGTTATGGTATATAAATGGTAATTTGGTATACTGAAATGTAATTAACACAAACCTTAAACATTGAGGGTAATAAGGTTTCATATATGATATAGAAAGGTAAAAATCCCTAACCAAAATTATTTCAGCCCAAATATCCTATGGGTGGGCTAATGGCCCATCTATTGATCCAACATAAATTTAGCTCAATTCGTCTGTTTGATACACCTTATATTTGACTTTAACGTATTTGGATTGGCCTGCTTGCCGCCATATTGGAGATGGATGAATTCTTTACTTTTTATATAGCCTAGACAACCTTTACCTTTTAAGCTAGCTTTTGGGTTTGAATTAGACCTAATATTCATTTCTATCGATTTGGTTTATCGGCATTTTGAAATCAATTTCCATGACGCCATGAGAATGAGGTCACTTACGTTATGTCTATCACTCAATTATTTTCTCTTTATCAAATGGGTCCCTCTTCCATTTTATGCTTTGAATGGTATCTAGTGGTGTAGTATATTATGCATAGCCGCCTTCAACACTAGTCACTGCAGCTTCTGGGCCTCGCCAAAGACATGTGGCTGGATAATGTTGTTATTTGTTAACTTTAGCAACAAATTGGACCACATCCCAATATCCCATGAAGGAAAGGGAGCCATCTGGTAGTGAAATACTGAAAAGCAAAGAGAGATTTAAAAGACAAAGGAAAATGCCAAAAGTTACTAGTAAAAAGTAGACTGGCGGGATCTTTCAAATTTTCTATATATGTTTGATAATTTTTTAATTTTATCAATTAGGATTTATTGAATTTCTCTTTTTGAAAGTTATCAGTTACTCAATTTATTTCGTACTGCCCCGCAGACCTCACTTGTGGGATTACACTGAGTGGTTGTTATTGTAATTTTTTTAGTATTCTCTTAATTTTAGAATTTTTCAAGAATATATAACACATTCTAATAAAAATATTATTTTATATGAATTCCAAGTTTTAAAATAAAATTTGTAGTCATTTGAAGATTTAACTCCGGTTCAGTGGGCTTTGTGTTCGACCAAAAAGAATTAGACCTTTTTATGTAACTAATTAAATAAGAAGATTTTAGGCAAATCCTAGCCAAAGATAATTTACCCTAGATCTAAGATAGAAGATAAGAATAAGCAAACATAATAGAACATAAGATTCAACTATAGCAACAATTGAGTCCCATTATGTAAGGAAAGGATGATGATTTTCATAGATATAAATGATAACAAAGAATGCATAGATAAAAAGGAACACCGTTCTGGAACAAGGCTGAACCCCCATACACTTAGATCTAGTGCAACTAATGATGAATATTGAGGATCTAAGCTTCCTTGCTTCTTCTTCCTTAGCTGGAGAGAGAGATGAAGACCTTCCTTGATCTGTAAAGATATGTTTCTCTCAGTGTGTGTGTTTGTGTAAACCCCCTTTTTTTCTTCTTCTTCTCACTTAGTTTATATACTAGGTATTCTCCTTTACCCAACGGTCATTAATCATAGTACCTAAGTCATTTGATTGTATTACTCGTTGACCCTCTGAAATGCCATAACATCCAATTCGCCGTTCAAGCATTCTGGAAACATGACTTCGGCTGTGGCCGAGGTGAATGTCGTTATAGAGTTGCATGGATACGACTTCAGCCCAAGTGACTTTTTTCCGTTCCTCTTTACGTGGGTTCTCGTCTGGTCAGATTTCGACCCATACAGTTAGTCCCTCCGCCTATTGGGGTCGTCTTTTGGCGAGCTCGATGGCTGGACACTGTCGACTTCGAAAGTTATGAGAAATCTAAGCACTTTATGCGAGAGGCGAGTACCTCGTGGCGAGGTAGCGATGTGACGTTTTGAGAGCTGTCTCAGGCCGTCACGTCAGTTCAGAATGTCATTAAAACTCATCATGCATCATTATGGCGCACGTTTTCTATGCATTGCGTCATTTCCCGTGCCTTGCCGTTTTCAAAATGGCGGCGTTTGGTTTTCCCGCTTAGGGTATTTATATCTCTATAAATAGGAGAAAATCTTACATTTGAATGTTGTGCTTCCCAATCGTTCAAAAGAGACCTTTGCAGCTTTTCTTCTTCTCCGTCAGTTTCTTACATTTCCCTTATCATTCCCGAATTTCACAATCAGAGAAGAGATGGCTAGTGCATCCTCTAAGCCTGATAGAGCCGTTGGTGCTCCGATGCCGGAAAATGATATACCCCTACTCGAAGAAGGAGTGAGTCTGGTGGAGGACAAGAGTTTTCCGACAGTGGATGAGGTGGTTCCCCGCCCAGGGAGGGCAAGGACTGACTTCAATAGCCCTTCCGGGGATGAGCCGGAACCTATTTTTTTTACGATGGATGATGCGGCGCTCACAGCGTTCAAAGACAAATGGGGAATCCCAGATCATATTGAACTAGTCCCGGCGGGTCGTGACATAGTGCATATACATCGTCCGGGCTACTGCGCATTTTACGCATCTCCATTTGTCATTGGATACACGATTCCCCTTCCCTCCTTGGCGGTAGACTTTTGCCGCTTCTACGAAGTGTGTTTGGATCAACTCTCTTCGTACGTATACAAGCTCTTCCTTATGCTTATCAAGTATATCGAGCTGGCCGATCAGGGAATTTCTCTACAACACATGCTTCACCTCTTCGCCTCCCATTTTCTTAGGGACACGATGATTCACCTTCGTTACCGAGGAACCAAGGGTTCGGTGGTAAAGATGGATGACACGCCAATCGCTGCTTTTGGGAGAACTTCTTCTACGTCCGAACAAAGCACGTGGTATCGAACCCTGCGGGGTTTCCCGAGGCATGGAATTTCGCCCGTAGGTCTTCTTTTCTTTTTACTATCATTTTTTTTAAAAGTGGCTGTTGGTCGTCTTTCTTTTCTTGACCCCATCGAGTGTTTGTTTTTTTGTCTTTGCAGCCGAGAGAGTACCTCCTCCGCAAGTTTCCAATATTCTCGAATGGGTGAGCACAATTCTGCCCCACACGATGGGGATCCGTGAATGGGTGCCTTTTCACGAGAGGTTTAGGCGCAAACCTTCCACTAGTAGGTCGGCTTATTTCGGCCTTAGTTGCTTTGTTCTCTGCTCAGTCTTTTTCTTTATCATCTATCTTTGTTTGGTCGAATTTCTCATTGGCAGGTCGGAGAGGAGCGAGAAGGGACCCTTGCTTTCCGTTAAGCGGCTTCCTCTGCCCGGTCCATACCAAGGGCAACTGTGGACAAGGGCGCCCAAAGTTTGGTTGCTCGGAGGATCGCGTCCACGACCGAACCTGTTCGTTTGGAGGTTTCTCCTCGGTCGGAGACTCCGGTCCCCACAGTCCATTCAATGGGCGAACCTTCTCGTGGCAGTGGTGAAGAGGCCCTGTCAAAGAGGCAGAGGATAGTGTCGGAGAGGACGTCTTTGTCTGAAATACCCTCGAGGGGCGACCCCGTTTTGGCGGTGCCTGAAGCCGGCGATGATGCTAGCCTGGGTATGGAGGTGATGCCTGCTACGGGTGTGGAAGAGGCTGCTGCAGCGGGGGGATAGAGTTCCAAGGCTGTCGTGATCGTTCCGAGCGGCCCATCGACGTCTCGACAGGCCCGCACCCCATCTTCGGCTAATGAGAGGTTGAAGGGCGTAGTTGCAGATGATTATGTATCCGATTCTGATATAGATCCTGAGGACATGAGGATGTTTGAGGAAGGCTTTACCAGGGTCGATGTGAGTGCAGAAGGCCCTTCCCGTGTTCTCAAAATCCTGTCGGATTTTAACCTGTTGGAGGACACGGTGGATTTGGTGCCCCAATTTGACCTTCTGTGCTCCGCCGCCGAAAGTGGGTCTCTTTGGGAGATCAGTGACTCTGGTTTGTCACACGGTGTGGTTGGGATGGCCCTGAGGGTGAGTTTCCTTTTGCTATGTTCTTTGTTTTGTACCATTTGCTTTCACTGATTCTCCCCCCTTTTTTAGACTTACATGTTGGAGATCGAGAGTTCTCGTAGGGCTGAGACGCGGGCCGAAGTCTTTATGAAAATGGCCACGAAGTATCGCTGGTATTGCAACATGTGACGTGAGATGCATGTGCAACTTAGGGCGAGCGGTAATACTCAATCCTTTCGGGAGGAGTTGGAGAAAAGGGACAATGCGTTCTATCCGCAGATACAGCGAGCTCGAGGTGGGTAAAGGGATTGCGGCAGAATGCGAGGATCTTCAGGCGAAGGTGTTATCTTTGCAAGCCGAGCTTGAGCAGAACACCACTAGAGTTGGCAGTCAAAGTGCATAGTGGACGGAGAAGCTGGTTGAGCTAGAGAGGAAGGTAGCCGAGTTGGAGAGGGCTGAGGAAGCCCGAGTAGCGGCTTTGGCGAGGACAGCGGCGCTGGAAGACACTATCCGCATTCTCAGGTCTAAGCTTGAGGTCGAGAGTGCGACGGCCACATTAAGAGAGGCAAGGCTCGAGGAGCGGATTGGTGAGCTCGAGTGAGATACCTCAAGCCTGGGAGATCAAGTTGTGGCTCTCAAAGCCGAGAAGGCGCAATTGTTGGCTCAAGGGCTCCCTCAAGAATCTGCCCCTATTGCTGTCCCCCGCTATTTGTACGAGTTATGGGTCCATGTTGAGGCCCAATGAGATATATATATAAGGGTTTGTGGACGGCGGGGAGCGTTCCTGAGGCCGCTTTTGAAGATGCTCAGGTTAAGGCGTGCGAGGCTCGTCTTGCCTGCGGTTATGACCCTGCGACATCGGAGGCCGGTGGGGGTGCTGAGATTGAAGATGGCATTCCTTCCGACGATGACAATGCTGGAGAGGACGGTGGTGGAGATGATACTGAGTGAAATTATTATAGCTTTTTGTACTTAGCTTTTTTCTGTTCTTTTGTTGTTGCAGGGTGGGGCCCCCCTTTTTTTGTCCCTTTGCAAGATACTTATCTTTTCTTTGAATGAAATAGTCGGCTTGTCTCCGTTCGTATGTTTTTGGCTTACCCTTCTCTTTTCCTTTTCGAATTTCTTGGATTTTCTCACAATAAGTCCGACTTCTAGTAGTCGATCTGAGTGGGATCGAATTCGACTTGCTAAATTGAACTTGACTTTGTCAACCCGAGCGGAGTCGAGTTTTATCTTGCCAGTTTGAGCAAGGTCACTTTTGACCTGTTAATTCGAGCGAGGTCAAATTTTGCCTCCCCAACTTGGGCGAGGTCACTTTTGACTTGTTAATTCGGGCGAGGTCGAATTTTGTCTCGCCAACTAGGGCGAAATCAGTTTTGACTTGTGAATTCGAGCGAGGTCGAATTTTGTCTCGCCAACTTGGGCGAAGGCAGTTTTAACTTGTAAATTTGAGCGAAGTCAAATTTTGTCTCGCCAACTTGGGCGAAGTCAGTTTTACTTGTAAATTCGAGTGAAGTCGAATGTTGACTCATTAATTCGAACAAGATCGAATCTTACTTTCGCTTGGCGATGGCCCGAGGCCGCATGGGTGTAAAATTGAACGAGGTCGGATTGTGACCCGTGATGAGTTCGAGCGAGGTCGAACGTTGATTTTTCAATTCGAACGAGGTCGAATTTTACTTTCGCTTGACGATGGCCGGGGGGCGCATGGGTGTGAATTCGAACGAGGTCGAATTGTGACCCGTGATAAGTTCGAGCGAGGTCAAATGTTGATTTGTTAATTCGAACGAGGTCGAATTTTACTTTTGCTTGGAGATGGTTGGGGACCGCATGGGTGTGAATTCGAACGAGGTCGAATTGTTACCCGTTATGAGTTCGAGCAAGGTCGAACGTTGAATTGTTAATTCAAACAAGGTCGAATTTTACTTTCGCTTGGCGATGGCCGGGAACCGCATGGGTGTGAATTCGAACGAGGTCGAATTATGACCCGTTATGAGTTCGAG
Source organism: Nicotiana attenuata (assembly GCF_001879085.1). Classification (NCBI taxonomy): domain Eukaryota; kingdom Viridiplantae; phylum Streptophyta; class Magnoliopsida; order Solanales; family Solanaceae; genus Nicotiana; species Nicotiana attenuata. Next base: position 78,481 of record NW_017671002.1, read on the forward strand.
CGAGGTTGATTGTTGATTTATTAATTCGAACGAGGTCGAATTTTACTTTTGCTTGGCGATGGACGGGGGCCGCATGGGTGTGAATTCGAACGAGGTCGAATTGTGACCCGTGATGAGTTCGAGCGAGGTCGAATGTTGATTTGTTAATTCGAACGAGGTCAAATTTTGCTTTCGCTTGGCGATGTCCGGGCTCGGTGAAGTGGTAAGAATGTTGCATGCGTCCTTGCTTTTATTGGAGAATATTACTCGTTGCTGCATCGTTTATGCATCTGTCAGGGTGAGTCCCTGTTTATCTAATCTTGCTTTCATTGGAGAATATCATGCGCTGTTGCATTGTTTATGTGTGCGTTGGTGGAGTCCCAGTCTATCTAGTCCCTTCATTGTTCGCCCTGGAGAGACCGTCGATAGGACGGGCGATGAACTTATTACCTGGGCTTCTGGGAACCCTGGGACTTGATTAATTCGAATGAAGTTCGGACGTGATTCGTTATACTTAGTCAGCTGAATCAGCATAGGATTGCCATGGCGAGCATACGTGTATGCTCTCCGTGTTCATGTTCTGCCTGTGTTGGAGAGACTGTATGTTCCATGGGCTGACCGCCCAGTCCCAGGTTATGGAGATTGTTTCCTAATAAAGCTGGCTTCTTATGTTATTTGTCTGTTATTTGCAGTATGGTACGGTGTAGGGTTTTGCTCGAGCATCACCTCCGGGATGATATGGTGCGGAACGTTTTCCTGGTGTGTTGTTTTGGTGGCGTTTATTCCTTGTTCGCGCACCTGGGAGAATGCTCATGTTCCTATCCCAATCCAAAAAAGAAAAATAACAAGTTAAACCCAAACGAAATCGTATGTTACCTTGACCTGATTGGTTGGCGAGGGGGGAGGGGCGCTGTAGAACGACTCGTTTTGTCCCGTACTCGAATGACGGCTTCAGGTTTGATAGCCTCGTGTTTAGCTTCGCCGTTAGTCGCGTCTAGGATTTATGCAGGCTGACAACTTACGTTGCTCGTTGGGATCTCGAGCTCGAGTCCCAGTCCGATCCTGTCCCGGGTGCACAAAAACAAGGGAAACATAAGTTATACCTCGTACATAAGTTATATCTGTGCGTGCGGGGTACAAAAATAAGGCAGGACGTGCTTGTTATTTTAAAGAATCACATAATAGGCTATCGTCCCTTCCTAAGAGAGAAAGGGCGATGTGCACGAAGTACAAATAGGTATCTATCGTTACTATAGCAAATAGGATTGCGGACGTGCTCAACGCGTAGTGGCCATAATCCCACTTTGACAACTCATACTCACTGCGTACCAGACCCATCGCTACAGCAAGACGATTTTGTATAGATATCAGACATAATTTCGATTTCATGCAAAGATCTGACCCTGGTTGGTTCGGTTATTTAAAAAGCTTGTCTGCAACTTTCTCAAGTTGGTGTTTATAATGAAAGGGCGAGGCTATGACAACCGGGGAGTGAAACTCTAGCTGACTTTAGATCTAGATGGAACTAAAATCCCTACAGACGGCGCCAAATTATTCGGTCAAAAAGAATTTAGACCTTTTTATGGAACTAATTAAATAAGAAGATTTTAGGCAAATCCTAGCCAAAGATAATTTACCCTGAATCTAAGATAGAAGATATGAATAAGCAAACATAACTAAACATGAGATTCAACTATATCAATGATTGAGTCCCATTATGTAAGGAAAGGATGATGATTTTCATAGTTGATAACAAGAATGCATAGATAAAAAGGGTCACCGTTTTGGAACAAGGCTGACCCCCCATACACTTAGATCTAGTGCAACTAATGATGAATATTGAGGACCTAAGCTTCCTTGCTTCTTCTTCCTTAGCTGGAGAGAGAGATGAAGATCTTCCTTGATCTTTAAAGATATGTCTCTTTCATTGTGTGTGTGTGTTTGTGTCAGCCCCTTTTTCTTCTTCTTCTTCTTCTCACTTAATTTATATACTAGGTATTCTCATTTACCCAACGGTCATTAACCATAGTACCTAGGTCATTTGATTGTATTACTGGTTGACCCTCTGAAATGCCATAACATCCAATTCGCCGTTCAATCATTCTGGAAACATGACTTCAGTTGTGGCTGAGGTGCATGTCGTTATAGCATTGTATGGATACGACTTCGGCCCAAGTGACCTTTTGCCGTTCCTCTTTATGCGGGTTCTCGTCTGGTCAGATTTCGACCCATACACTTTGGTCATGTCACTGGTCTCAAATTAATATAAAAGAGGAACATTGCGATAAGTTCATTAAAATCAATGTAAAACTAATCAATTTATAATGAATTTTCTTGGGCTCCATTGTTATATCTCCCTTATTGTTGCTTCCATGTTGTAGATGTTCTTCTCAGACCAATGAAGTAAAGTACATATGAGGATCGAGGACTGTGGATGGGATGTCACACAAGGCGTGGCCGGAGAATACTAATGCTGGCTGGAAATATTGTAAATTAACCAACGAATGATTTCATCACTCTAAAATATTAGAGTACTTCATTTAAAAGTAAGCTAAAAGAACTTTTCAAAAACACAGTATAGGTATCACCAAGCAAGACTTATAATCTAGTAATATTAGTTGGATTTTTTAATATAATAGATGTGGTTTCAATTTCCATTAATATACTCCTTTGCCCTCTCCCGTTCCTTGTCCTTCTATGAATGGAATTCTCTTCTTTAGAGAAACAAAAAAAAAAAAACAATAGCTGAAGGACGAGGACCCTAAAACCAAAAACGATCTCATAACTATGGGGCTTCTTATCCAAAGGAAAACAGTGCGGCAATGCACTCTTTTAATTTTTTTCCCTTGCAGATATTGAATACAGACAAAAACAAGATTAAGAAGACTATAAATTAACAGAAAGACTATAAACAAAGATATGAAATTGATGAAGCAAATTTCAAGACATCATTGACATATATTTACAAAATTTACAAGCAAATTAAAGGAGCACATGAACGGAGAAGTAGGAAGCTAAAACACAAAGGGTGACCCCATAATTTAAAGCATGAAAATGGCTCATGAGTTAGCCTGAGAAGGAGGAGTTCTGGGACTAGAGACGGAACCCCATACATCTTCCAAAATCTTTTTTGTTATGCTCCCCCTTTTAGGTGGTAATGACCTTCGTCTTCGTCTAATGTTGCTATTGCTGCCTTGGCCACCATATTCTTCTTGTCCACCCTCATTAGAATCCACAGTTTCTCTTGTATTTCCCGCTCTTTCACCACGGCGACCTGTTTCACTCATGTTCGCTGCTTCTCACTCTCTCGAGATCGACTTCTCTCCTCTTTTGCTTTTCTCTGTTTTTCTTTCTTTGCAGGACTTAGTTAGGAGACTATATAGACTTTTCAAACCAAAAAAAAAAAAGGTGAAAGACAGACAGTGGACGAGAACTGGCCCCATAAGAGCATGCGCACTGTACTATTTCTATGTACTAGGGAGTATAAAAATTGACCAGGTTGAAAGCTTTGAACCTTATCTTCTTCTGCTTTAACTTAGTTGGAAGTTTTAATGTTCAGAAAACAAACAATTTAGGAAATAACTGTGCTAGCATAAAATTTAAATTCTTTAATTAAATTTGAAAGTGTGTCTTGGAGTAACGGTAAAGTTGTCTTCATGTCACCTATAGGTATTGACCTGAGCGGTTTTGATTTTGATGATTGACAAAGGAACACATGCATGCACAAGGTCCACGGACAGTGTATACAAGTGACGGACAGAATCAAGCAAAAGACATGCACGTGAAAGGGATAAGTATAAGTAGTTATTTATGATAATCCTTAAACGAAAATGTTGCATATTTGATAACTCCTTACTTGAAGAAAACTCTATCAAAGAAAAGGAAGGAGTTAGAAGTTAAAGATAACTAGAGCTCTTCCACCAAGGAAGAGTATAGCATTAGAACTCTAGTTAATCCTTATTCTACTAACTCTATAAATATTAGTTGTGTTCTCTTTTACAGGTGACACACACGTACAGAAGTGAAAGCACGAATTGAGAGCAAAATAGCAAGGTATTTTTTGAGCAATTCCTGCGAGATTCAAGAGTGTGATCTTGAAGCTACACGAACCAGATTGAATAACCAGTTCCATAAAGAGTTTATGTGTCTTTCTTTATTTCTAGTTCAAAGTGTAGTAGGCGTTTTGAGTTGTACCTTTCAGCTTTCTTAGAAGCAAATTGTACTAGGTACCCTGATTTGTACTTTTCAAGTGAGTGCTAACTTAAAATAGTCAAAACAGCCTGTGGCGTGCTGCTACAAGGGTTAGAGTTAATCCTTAGGTTTGCAAGTAGTTATAAACTCGATTTGTATCTTCTAAGTTAGAGTTAACTTGAAGTAGCCGCAACAGCTGATCGCTGGTTGCTACAAGGGGCAAAGTTAACCCTTAGGTTTGCAAGAGGTTGTAAACTTTGTTGTTGGCTCAAAGTTGTAGTAAAGTGTTTGGGAAAATCCTACTAGGTAGTAGGTCGTGATTTTTTCACCTTTTGAGCCGGGTGTTTTCCACGTAAAAATCCTTGTGTTCTTTACTTTCTGCATTATTTATTCTGCAACTGTAGTGTAAGGAATGCATAGAAGAACCAGGTCTTTCGATTTAACGACCCGGCCGGTCGTTTCGTGAGTTATAGCCCTGTTTCCTCCATTTCTGCTTCATTTTGTGTTCCTCAGCTATATTTGATCGTATTGTATTGGTTGGTTCGGGTTGGGAGTGGTATTGGAGTGAATTGAGACACTTAGTCTCTTTTGTGAAGGCTTAAGTTGGGAAGTTGACCGGATGTTGACTTATGTGTAAACGACCTCGGATTTGAATTTTGATGGTTCCGTTAGCTCCCTTAGGTGATTTTGGACTTAGGAGCGGGCCCGGAATGTGATTGGAGGTTTGTGGTAGAATTAAGCATGAATTAGCGAAAGTTGAAAATTTGGCGATTTTGGTCGGCAGTGGAAAATTTTATATCGGGGTCGAAATTGAATTCCAGAAGTTGGATTAGGTTTGTAGTATCATTTGTGACGTGTGTGCAAAATTTGGGGTCATTTAGATGTGATTTGATAGGTTTTGGCGTCGTTTGTGAAATTTGGAAATTTGGATGTTCTTAGGCTTGAAACCGAGGGAAATTGGTATTGTGATGTTGTTCTGAGTGATTAGAAGGTTCGACTAAGTTTGAATGATGTTATGGGATGTGTTGGTATGTTTGGTTGAGGTCTCGAGGGCCTCGGGTGAGTTTCGGGTGGTTAACGGATCAATTCTTAGCTTTAAAAGTGGGCAGATTTCTAGTGTCAGCTGTATCTAGTCTAGAAAGTGCGGACCGCACAAAATTGGTGCGAACCGCGGAGGTACTACGCGACCGTGATGGAAATTACGCGGGCCGCGGGGATATTTCGCGGGCCGCGGAAGAGGGAATGCGGCCGCGGTGGATTTTATGCGGACCACGGAAGGTATGGCTCAGGGTCCGCGGCCGCGGTAGAATTATGCGGACCGCAGTAAGGAGGTTCAGAGGGCACTATTTAAGTGAGGTTTAGGGTTTTATTTCACATCTTGGACTTTGGGAGCTCGGTTTGAGGCGAATTTTTGGGAGTTTTTCAAGGAAATCATCTGGGTAAGTAATTCTAACTCGGTTTTGGCTAATATTCAAGAATATATCATTGAATTCATCATTTGATTCGTGATTTGGGATGGAATTTGGGGAATTGGTGGAGTTTCATAAATGAATTTTTGGGAATTGAAAGCCTATTCGAGGTCGGATTTGAGTGAAACTAGTATGGTTAGTCTTATAATCGAATGGGTTGTCGGATTTTGCGAATTTTGTCGAATTTCGAGATGGGGGCTCGGGGCCCGGCTTTTGAGTGGACTTTTTGACTTTTAACCTAAAGCTTAGAATTTTCTTATGGGATTGATTCCTTTAGCTATTGTTGATTGTATCGAATTGTTTGTGGCTAGATTCGAGGCATTTGGAGGCCGGTTCGAGAGGCAAGAGCATCACGAGTAGGGATTTGACCGGTTTGAAGTAAGTAGCGGTTAAAAATATGGGTCCTGAGGGTATGAAACCCCGGACACCGTGTCGTATAACTATTTTAGAGGTGATGCACATGATAGGTGACAAGCGTGTGGGCGTGCACCATAGGGATTGTGGCTTGGTCCGTCCCGTGAGACTGTGGAATTAATTGGCCTACTGTTACATGTACCTTTTGTTTTCATGGAAATTGACTATACTTATGTTAAAAATCATGTTTAGGCCTTATGTGATCACTGTTGAGACCTGCGAGGTCCTGTACTTGCTACATTAATGGCTAATTGTTGTTTGGTACTCACTCATAGTTTTCTTGCTTATTATGCCTCCATCTCTTACTGTTCATTGTTGATACATGATATTATTTCTGTTGGGCTGATTATATGATTTCTGAGAGCCCGAGAGACTGAAGAGATTGATGACCGAGTGAGGCCGAGGGCCTAATTGTGAGGATATTGAGACTATAGCACGTGAGTTGTACGTGCAGCACGTGAGTTGTCCATGCGGATTGTGATATTGTGACTATAGCACGCGAGTTGTTCGTGTAGCACGTGAGTTGTCTGTGCGAATTCTGATATTGATACTATAGCACGTGAGTTTTTCGTGCAGCGTGTGAGTTGTCTGTGCGGATTATAGCGCTTGGGCTGAAGGAGCCCCTTCGGAGTCCGCACACTCCTAGTGAGCGTTGGTACCTACTGAGTGTGATTATTGAGGGCTGACAGCCGAGTGATTGAGCTGCTGAGATAAGTTGAGTGACTGTGTCTTGAGAGACTGTACTCGTTTTCCCTTATTATTGCACTTACTGCCCCTCTTTGCTCGGAAACACGAAGAGTTTTCGTGCAAAGATAAGTGAGCGGATATGAGCGATTTTTGCCCGTTTGAATACTCCGTGTGAAGCATTTTGAAGAAATTGACCGCACCCTGCTTCTGAGGTTGCCTACATATCCTTGGCTAAAAAGGAATCAGGTCAGTGTAGTTCTGGAAAGTTTGGTAGCTGGGACTACCGGGAGCTGTGATTTCACCGCTGTTGCTGCTGCTACTGCTTGCTGACCCCCTTATTACACCAAAAGGAAAATCAAAGCTAAGCTAGCTATGCCTATCAACTATGAGTTACAAGATTCCTATCTATAAATCTCTTGAAGCTTGATCTTGAGTCTTAGCTGATTTTGCTGTGGACTCCGATCTGAATCTTGATGCTCGCAAGTTGTAGGTGTTGTTTCTTTCTGTAGCATAGGGTCAAAGCGGGATCGGCGGAGCTTATGACTTTAATCAAATTTTGAGCAATCCGTGCCCTTGTTCGCTTCATATTTGAGTTCATCTCGTTTTGTTCTTTTCTTCTTTTCTTGATTCTGGATTGAGATTTACTCCATTGGTCATTTCACGCCTTGCGTCTTGAGGTTGATCTACTTATTATACCAAAACAAACAAACAAACGAAATTTTCTGCCCCAGTTTTCACTAGGAAAATTTCGTGAGTTAGTTGTGACACATATCTAAGCAATCAAGTCAGGAATGTGTAGAGAGATCCTCGGCTTTTTGGCCGGGATTTGGAAAGAAAAAGCTCCACGGTTTTTTGGCCGGGAGATCCTCGGTTTTTTGGCCAGGATTTGGAAAGAAAAAGCTCCACGGTTTTTTGGCCGGGAGATCCTCGGTGTTTTGGCCGAGATTTGGAAAGAAAAGCTCCACGGTTTTTGGCTGGGAGATCCTCGGTTTTTTTGGCGGTATTTGGAAAGAAAAAGCTCCACGGTTTTTTGGCCGGGAGATCCTCGGTTTTTTGGCCGGGAGATACTCGATTTTTTGGCCGGGATTTGGAAAGAAAAAGCTCC
>NW_017671002.1:86672-141638 GCF_001879085.1 Nicotiana attenuata
CTGTAGTAGGCCGGATTTGGAAAGAAAAAGCTCCACGGTTTTTGGCCGGGAGATCCTCGGTGTTTTGGCCGGGATTTGGAAAGAAAAAGCTCCGCGGTTTTTTGGCCGTGAGATCCTCGGTTTTTGGCCGGGATATTTAAGGAATGGGATCCTATGCTACCATGATTTGTNGAGGGTTCGACAGACACTCCTTGATTTTATCGAAGGCCTCTTGACATTCAGACGTCCATTTGATGGCCGCATCTTTTTTCAACAACTTAAATATGGGCTCACAAGTGGTAGTCAATTGAGTGATGAATCGACTGATATAGTTCAACCTGCCCAATAAAGTCATCACATCCTTCTTAGTTCTTGGAGGGGGTAAATCTCGAATGGCTTTTATCTTTGTTGGATCTAACTCGATACCTCTCCTGCTGACTATGAAACCCAGGAGCTTGCCTGATGGGACTCCGAAAGCACATTTAGCTGGATTCAACTTCAAATCATACTTGCGCAACCGCTCAAAGAACTTTCTCAAATCCCGAACATGATCATTCTGAGTTCGGGACTTAATGATTACATCATCCACATACACCTCTATTTCTTGATGCATCATATCGTGGAAGATGGTGGTCATGGCTCTCATATAAGTTGCCCCAGCATTCTTCAGCCCAAATGGCATGACCCGATAACAGTAGGTTCCCCATGGTGTGGTGAAGGCTGTTTTCTCGGCGTCTTCTTCATCCATCAACACTTGGTGATATCCTGCGTAACAATCCACGAAAGACTGTATTTCATGTTTGGTGCAGTTATCAACAAGGATGTGAATGTTAGGTAACGGGAAGTTATCTTTGGGACTTGCCCTGTTCAGATCTCGGTAATCCACACACACCCGGGTTTTCCCGTCTTTCTTTGGCACTGGAACCACATTGGCTAACCATGTGGTATATCGGACCACTCGGATTACCCCCGCCTTCAACTGTTTTGTGACTTCTTCTTTGATCTTATCACTGATATCAGTTTTGAACTTCCTTTGCTTTTGCTGCACTGGTGGACAGTCGGGGTAAATTGGCAATTTGTGCACCACTAGATCCATACTTAGTCCTGGCATGTCGTCATACGACCAAGCAAACACATCTTTAAATTCGAACAGGAGTTGGATTATTGCATCTCGAGTTTGCTCATCTGTGTGAATGCTTATTTTGGTTTCCCTTATTTCTTCGGCAGTTCCCAAATTAACCGGTTCAGTGTCATTCAGGTTTGGCTTAGGTTTGTTCTCAAATTGTTCCAATTCTCGGTTTATTTCCCTAAAAGCCTCTTCTTCATCATATTCCGGTTCTTGATTCATTATTTCACAATTAGACAGCGTGTTTGAGTCCGGGCATGAAGTCCGCAAGCATGTCATGTTATTTAAAGCCGCGTTATTATAACTGAAAAGAAAAGATGAAAAAGGAAAAATAACCAAAATTAGAAAGAAAAGAAAGATGGACGATGAAATATTGATTTCATTTCTTGGAATTGGAAAGATAACAGGGTTTACATTCAGGAATTTAAAAGACAAGAAACTAAAAGAAACACCCGAGCTACACCCTGAAATAACTCGAGATGCAGAAAAGGTGGCAGGGCTAGTCTACCGGGACTCCCGCCTAATCGGGAATGGCGTAGCCTTCCAGTTTTGGAGTTTAGCATCTGGTCCCATATAGAGCATCTTAGCGGTGCTAGTCCTTTCCCCTGGCTGAACCATGTTGGTTTCATAAAGCATTTGTCTCATAGCTCCACATATATCTTCGATTTCCTCAGCTGTGAACAACTCATCATCCCTTTCCTTGCCATACTTGGTCTTGACAAAAGTATCATAGAGATATGGCAATGGCTGTGGCAGAACCCATCCTTCTTTCTTTCTTTCCTCGGCCCATTACTCATCATCTGGGGTAGGGTGGAAGCCTACTCCGAAGAACTTTTCTGCTGTGGGTAGAGTTACCGGCTCAGATATTCCTTGTAAAGCTTTTCCCAACCCTTTTCCTGGCTTGAAACCATGTCTAATCATTTCTCTGGCCACCATGATTGAAGCATTAGACAGGAAAGGCTGAGGACAAGGATTTCCCTCCTCGTGCTGATCTGCTACCACAATCTCAAAGGCTTGATAAACAATATGCTCACTTCCTTCCCTTGCCTCCAAACATGGGATAGATGGATCACGATAAATGGACTGCTCGTCTTCTCCGTGGACCACGATTTCCTGATCTTCATACTCGAATTTTACCATTTGGTGGAGAGTAGAGGGCACAGCTCCTACAGCATGGATCCAGGGCCTCCCCAGAAGGAAGTTATAAGATATATCCATGTCCAAAACCTGGAAGGTCACCTCGAACTCTACCGGACCTATGGTCAATATCAAGTCGATTTCACCGATGGTATCCCTTTTAATACCATCAAAAGTTGTTACACAAACATTATTCGGACAAATCTGTCCTGTCCCGATTTCCATCCTTTGCAATGTGGAGAGTGGGCAGATGTCAACTCCCGATCCTCCATCCACCATGACTCGCTTGACATAATAACCTTCACACTTGACAGTCAAATGCAAGGCTTTGTTGTGAGCTGCGCCTTCAGGAGGCAAGTCATTCTTACTAAAAGAGAGTTGGTTGATGGCGAAGAACCTTTCTGCCATCCTTTCGAGCTGCTCGACTGAAGTTTCAATTGGCACGTATGCCTCATTCAAAGTTTTCATCAAGATCTTCTGATGTTCGGAGGATTTTGTCACCAATGATAGCAGGGACACCTATTCAGGGTACTTCCTTAACTGATCCACCGTCTCGTAATCAGGCATCTTTATTTTCTGGAAGAAGGCTTCCGCTTCCTCAGCACTCACTGTCCTCTTGGACGAAAAACGCTTTCGAGCGGCATTGTTTACCTCCTGTATATTCGATTTCTCAACAGAGTTCTTCCCTGGAAGTTCCCCCGAAATTTCTTTGCGCTTGTATGTGACCACTGTACTGATAGTTCCATGGCACTGCAGAGGGATCTGTTATCGGCTTCTGTGGTACGCGTCCAATAACCACTGGCTCACTCAGCCGAGGCGGTTTAATTGTCCCCCGTACCACATAGGCTCCTTTCGGTACGTATATTGGTGTTTCCCCTTTTACCTCAGCTTTCCTTGGAATAGTGACAATAAATGGTTTTTCTTGGCGTCCTCGCGGAACATAGAGAATTCCATTCTTAGGAGAGTCCGTTTCTACTTTTGGCTCAGGTTTTTTCTCAGGCTCAGTTTTGACAGTTTTATTCTTCTTCTCCCCTTTTCCTTGCTTCGGGGGTACCTTGGGCTTCTCTTCTGCATCGCCAATAGCAATTATGGCTTTCAACGACGGATCAAACTCCCTGTCTTCACAAATCATACCGATTACCAGCCCGTTGTTGTGAGCGGGCAACGGGTTATTAGTCACATTCGGGGCTTCCTCATCCCCCAACACTATTTTCCCTTGTTCAATGAAATCTTCCACAGCTTTCTTCAATGTCCAGCAGTTATCAGTACTATGCCCTTCAGCTCCTGAATGGTAGCCACAATGGACTCCTCGTTGATAAGCTGGAGATTCTGGGTTCTGCCTGTTTTGGGGAATAGGCTGCAGCAAATTCATCTGGACGAGTTTCGGGAACAAACTGGAATAAGGTTCACCAATTGGCGTAAAATTTGGTCTCCTGGGTGGTTCTCGAGGATGGAAGTTATTCTGCGGAGGTCGGGGATTATAGTGGTTCTGGTGGGGAGGCTGACCTCTTGGGAATGGAGGTTGATTTCTGTTGGCATGTGGCTGCGGTCGAGCAAAGGGTTGAGTGTTCATGACCGCATATGGTTGTGGGGCATAAGCCATGTCAGGATGAGGGTAGTAGTGTTGAGGGGTTCTCTCAGAAAACATGGGTTTAGGAGCCTGGTGTCTCCTTGCCCCTGAGGCTTCCATAACCGTTTCTTCTTTCTTATTACCTTTGGCCATTCCTCCAGACCCGCCTTGGATGGCTTGGGAGGTTGCCCTAATGGCCGACTGACTCAAGATTCTTCCTGTCTTCAGACCATTCTCCACCATTTCACCAATCTTAATCGCCTCTGCAAAAGGTTTGCCCATGGCCGACATCATGTTCTGAAAATAGTCCGCTTCCTGGGCTTGAAGAAATACAGTGACCATTTCTACCTCATCCATTGGAGGCTTCACTCTTGACGCCTGTTCGCTCCACTTAATTGCATATTCTCAAAACTTTCTGAGGGTTTCTTCTTTATATTAGCCAAGGAGTTCCTGTCCGGCGCAATGTCTATATTGTACTGAAATTGCTTGACAAAGTCTCTGGCAAGGTCGTCCCAAATATGCCAACGTGACACGTCTTGGTCCATATACCACTATGAGACAATGCCGATTAAACTTTCCCCAAAATACGCCATCAACAATTCCTCTTTGCCACCGGCTCCCCGTAACTGAATGATATACTTCTTCAGGTGAGCAATGGGGTCACCGTGTCCGTCATACTTCTCAAATTTTGGTGTTTTGAACCCTGACGGCAAATGTACATGCGGGAACATACATAGGTCTGTATAGGAGACACTCTTTTGCCCACTCAAGCCTTGCATATTTTTTAAGCTCTGCTCGAGGCTTCTCATTCTCTTTGCCATCTCATCCCGCTCCGGAGCTTTGGGAGTTTTATCTTACCCTGGTGTAAGCTCAAATGGCGGTGGCTGAGGGTAAGTGTATGTGGGATATTGAGGAGGATCTGCTTGAAAGATGGTATTTTGGAAAGTGAAGGCCGAGGGATCAAAGGCGGGCCTTGGCAGTGAAGGTTGTATTGTAGCAGAGCATGGTGGAGCAGTGAATATGTTAGGAGCTCCTATTGGGAACACCTGGGGACGGACCTCAGAAGGTGTTCCGACGAAGTGAGCGGTCATGGTAGGTTGTCCCAACTGAGTCTGAGGGTGACTGATGGGGATATTGGAGGTGCTCCCGGATCTAGGAAATAGCTCCGGGAATTCGGGGATGGTGCTTGGGGGTTCCTTTCCATTGTTCCAAGCATCCCACATTTCCATGAGTCGCAGGCGTAATACCCGATTTTCTTCAGCTGTAAGGGATTCAGAGGCCGGGACCCCCGAGATGGGGCTGTCTTCAGAGATGGGGACTGCGGGCAAAGTCACTTCTGTAGACATTTCCACACTTCCTTTCGATCGGGTAAAGTATTGATGCGATTCCAGTTTACCACAACCAACCACCGTTTCTAAAGGCAAAACTGGGATTGACAGCAACACACGGTTAGTTTGAGATAAGTAACAGATAGGTAATCGCACATTGGGGTGTGATGCACCTATACAGTTAAACTGATGTCTACATGTTTGCACCGGTTGCATGCGTCATCCCGGCTTTTCTCTTGTTTCTTTTCTTTCTCTTTTTGTTTTTCTCTCATTTTTCTTTTCCCTCTGTTTTTATTTTCTGCTTTTCCCTTTTCTTTGCCATGGTTTTTCTCTCGATTCCTTATTTTTTCTTTTGCGTTTCTTTTCCTCTCTTGTTTTTCCTTTATTTCCTTCCCTCGTATTTCTCTCTTTTCTTTTTTGTTTTTTTTTCTTAGGGTTACGGTCGAATCCTATGGAGATTGCCTACGTATCATGACCCCGCATGAATCAGACCAAGCGTAGTTCTTGCAAATAAGCTAACTCTCTTTTTTTGTTTTTGGAATTTTGAAAAGGGAAATATTTATTTTGATTTTTGATTTTGCTTTTTCTTTTGATTTTTTAAAAGAAAGACTTCTAAAAATTTCTTTTCTTTTTATTGGAACTTTGGGAATTTTTAGAAGTAAAAAGAAATATTTTTATTTTTTTTTCTTTTTTTTTGATTTTGAAAGTTGCCTCTTAATTTCGGAAAAGGGACGTTTACGAAAAATATTTTGGATTTTTGAGCAAAAATATTTTCGGACTCAATTTTTCAAAATTTGTATTTTTTTTTATTTTTTATTTATGAAAGAAAGACATCTCAGGAGTATTTTAATGACTTATTCTGACCTAAAAGGAAAAAGTGGCTATTTTTGCAAACTTTTCTTTATCTAGAAAAACAAGGACTTGATTTTGCAGATACGGCCTTTCAGCACTTCTGGGAGGAAGATTTTAAGGCTGTGTCCGCAAACACTTTTAAAAATGACTCAAGGTGGCTGTTCTTGCAAACACAGCCTTCCGGCGCCCTTTTGGGGACATTCGGCTTATTTTAAAACAAGAATGGCATCACACGACTTATTGTCGACAAAAATTAAAATTTTGGTATTTTTGGCTATTTTTGCAAAAGGGTGGTTGGACCCGATGAGGGTTGCCTACGTATCTCACATCCGGTGAGAATCAAACCAGCGTAGTTCGGGCAGATTGGGAATTGATTTGAACTTTGGAAATTTTAAAAGTAAAAAGAAAATTACTTTTTGTTTGAGTTTTTCATTTGTTTCTCTTTTTCAAAGGAAAAAAGAAAATATTTTTGGATTTTGGATGTAACCTCTTAATTTTCGAAAGAGGGACTTCTTTAAGAAAAGTGTTTTGAATTTCTAAGCTTTTATTTATTTACAAAAGTACTTCTAAAGAAAAGCAAAAATATTTTTGGACTTCAAATTTTCAAAATTTTTATTGTCATTTACAAAAAAAGATTTCTAAAGAAGAAAAGAGTATTTTTGGATTTTTGTTTCTGATTTTTTTTTGGATTTTTGGAAAAATACTTCAAAATGAAGGAAACCTGTATTTTTGGATTTTGATTTTTATTGATTTTTTTTTATTTAATGAAAAACATTAGAAAGAAGCAAACCATTTTTTTGAGTTTAAAAACTATTTTCTCTTTACTTTTTTGAATTTTCTAAAGAAAGATTTTTAATGAAGGAACTAAAAGAAAATATTTTTGGATTTTTTGAAAATTGGGGTCGGAACCGATGAGGTTTGCCTACGTATCTCACATCCGGTGAGAATCAGACCCGCGTTGTTCGGGTAGATTTGCCAAAATCAAAAATGTATTTTTGAACAACAATTTTCTTCCTATTTTTTTCAAATATTTTTCTCTTTTTCTTTTCACTTTTGAAAAATCCGGCAGCATTTCGGTACTATTTTGGCATTGGTTTTTCACAACAAAAGGTTATCCTCACTGAGTCTTAGCACTGCTATTTTTCTTAATTTTCTCTTATTATATACAAGCCGGTCAACATGCAAAGCCGAACAAATAAATGCGCAAGTAGCACGTAAGATGCATCGGGATGGTCATTTCAATTCAGGTCACCTGTCCTAGACGGACCCAACCCCTGTGTTGAGTCCCCTAAGTTAAATGCACATGATGCAAACAAACGTCCTACTAGGGATCCGGCATGAGTTTTTGTTCTTCTAGGTTTAACCCTAGGTTTATTGGTCTAGACCTGGCTTACCCGAGCGGACAACTCGAGCCGAGGGGGAGGCAGCGTACCGGGGATACAGAAGCTCCGCCGGCTTAGCAACTTATCCAAACCTCGTTCTAAATAGGAAAAGACTCTAAACAGAAGAGAAGCTACACGAAGTGCACCCTTCTCCATGATGTAGAAGACTCAGAGAGAGGACGGGAGTCGTAACAGTTTATATATACAATTCAACAAATATCAAAGCGGTAAAATATTTAGCACATATAGCATGGAACATGTAGAAAAATCAGATAAAGCCAAATATAACAATTATACTAAGCTCGAATTCTTGAACACTGAATCGGAATTCTGGGTTCGTTTTCCCCAGCAGAGTCGCCAGAGCTGTCACACCTCCCTTTTTTACACACCTACCCCGAAGGATAGATGTATAAGGGAGTTTTTTCATTTAAAGTGACATTATTCGAAATGGGATTATTTATTTATTTCAGAGTCGCCACTTGGGATACGTTTGGCTTTTGGTGTCCCAAGTCACCAGTTTATCTTGAATCCCAAATCGAGGAAAATTTCGACTTCCCGAATGGAGTCTGCGAACCAGAAATTCTGAATAAGGAATTCTGTTAACCCGAGGGAAGGTGTTAGGCACTCCCGGATTCCGTGGTTCTAGCACGGGCTCTTAAACTATCATAATTGGCCTATTATCTGATTTTAAAACATGTTTTAACCTATAGTGCGATTTTTAGAATTATTTACCGCTTTTAATTAATAATAAATTTTTTAGGAAATTGAACGTCGTTTAAAACATGCTTTTGGATCACGTCACATGAAATGCACCCGCAATCTAAAACACATTTTATTTAACGTTTTAGGATTTGGATTTGGGTCACATGAAATGCACACCCGAGTTTAGGAAGGTAAAATTATTAAATAACGCGCCTAAAGCAACTAGCGTGTTGATATCTTTGCAGGAAGCCATGGAAATTTGCTAAATGGCTTACCCGATTTCTAAAATATTTTAACATAGTATTTAATGAGGGCCCCGCAATTTATATGTTTTGTGCGGCGAGGCTCGTCTCATGTTTTATTTAAAGGCCATCCTAAAAGAAACTATGATTTTCTATTACAGTGTTGTCTCTAAAAGGGCCCTAATTAATTCGCATTTATAAATCTGGGCCTCAAGTTCAAGTCCGAATTCAAACAAGAAGGAAGACCCTCTGAATTTGAACCCGCCATCTAGTTTGAAACCCAAATTTATATTTGTGAATTAATTCCCCACATTCCTATGTAACTTTGAAGGCTTTTTGATTTATGGCAGTTTTTTGGTCCTTAAAGGTTTGGCCCAGCTCTGTTGTATGAGGCTGGCCAGGTGTGGACCTGATGCCATATGAATTTGGCCCATTGCTGCGAACCAACATGAGTCTTATAGAAACAAGCTGAAGGGATTTTGGGCCAGAAGCCCAATTAAATTCAGATAGATTGATGAGATTATTTGGGCTTCCAAGGAGCCCAAACTTACCGTGAGTCCAGACTCAAAGCCTACTCCTCAAGGCTATGTAATTACAAACTATATGGACTCTTGGTTACTTATTCCTTCACATGTTAACCTAAATTCATCAATCTAAAAACATAAAATCAGAAAATTCCTATAGTTCAAACTAATCAAACCAACAAATTTGGTTCAATAAGCAGTTTAACTATAGTTTCATTGATGAAACTTGTTTAAGATAAAACATCACATAAAAAATCAACAATAAAACTCGATGAGCTAATGGACTACTTAACTAACATTCCTATGTCGTGCTTGTTTTTAATTTTCTTATCTCTAATTACTGCACAACGCGATGGGCATGAAAAGGAAATGAGATCGGTTAAGCACATGGAGATTTAAGTAGATCAACCCTGACTAAATTAGATCTAATATCACTACACAGTCCGTTACATCATACTGAAATCCAAAGCAGTCCAAAATGATTTAATGAAACAAATAGTTCCAACAATCCAGTCCTTAAATTATACACAATGATCTACTGAAGTTCATAGAACTACATGAAGCATAATACATGAATTAACAAAGAAGTTATGTTGCACTTCAATTCATGTCTTCAAGCTTGAGAATTACACGATATGTACCTGGGAATTTGAACACAGAGAAGGAAGTAAAGTCAGCAGCAGCAAACAAAGGGCAGCAACAGCTCAAAACTAATCTCAAATCCCAGGATTAGTATCGAATGAGACCTAGCAACTCACAGCAAATAAACTAAAATTTTGACTTGAATAACCCAAATTCAACTCAAAATCAACTCAGAAACTTCGAAAACCTCAAACACTGAAACATTAAAGCTAGAGTTTGAAACTGTTATGAAGAACACTTCAATAGAATAGTAATTTTTGGTTTTTTTTTGTTGTTTCTAATTCTAGATTTCAGATTTTTGTTTTGGAATTTTTGAAATTCAGATTTCAAATTGTACAAACTTGTAGAACATTTTTTTTTGGGGAATTTTCAGATTTGTTGAGATTGCAGAGACTATCTTTTGGGGGGAGGGGGATTTTAGGTGTTCCCAAACTTGTCATTCAAGGCATTGATGATGCCTTTTTATAGGCAAAATGAGGGGCAGCCTTCAGATTTTGTGTTTTCCCTCTAGTCCCTAGGTTATTTTCAAAATAGTCCTTTACTTATTGACTTGTTTCTCAAGTAAGTACACCTATTTTACATGAAATACACTAAAGTCCTACTTTGGAAGGTCCTAGAAGATTCTAGTTTCAACTACCATGTGCTATCCAATCCTAAATGTCTAAGCTACCCTTGAATTCAACCTAAAATTACTAACACTAGTTGAACTATCAGCTATAACCAAACTAGCTACTCAACTATGGTTAATCCATCAATGCTAAAACTAATTATTTACAATCAAACAAACCTTAACATCAAATTAACTGGACAGATTTATTGAATCTAAAACCAAATTGCAGCAAACAAACGTGGATCAACTAATTGAACCAATCACAAAATCAAACTAGGTAGAATTAAATCACACATGAGAATTAGAACAACGTCAATTAGCGTGAAGAAATTTATTCAAATTAACAAAGCTTAAACTAAACCCTATAACACTGAACATGCTCGAGTGATAAAGACTCAAATACAGCGAAATTAACAAATTACTATTGACTAACAAAGGAAGAATCAAATAAAAAGTTTAAACTAATTGTTAGACCTAAAATACTTAATTACTGCCAAGAAAGAAAAACAACAGAGAAACAAAAAGAAAATCAGAAGCAACAAGAATAGAAACGAAGAACAGTTTTGTTTAAGCTAGTTAACGAAGTAGGAGAAACTCACCCATACAAGGTTGGAACGGAGATTGACAACTCGATTCGAGCCTCGGAACAATGTTAAGCATTTGTTCTTCTCAAAGAACGAATGAAACATTGTTTCGTGACTCGAATCCAATACCAGATTCAAGCAATCAGGCGAAAATCGAACAACATAAGCGCCTAGGGTCCTGCCGCTTCTTGGATTTGAAATTAGATGCCATACAAGACGAGTACGGAAGGAAAATAAACCAAGGAGTTTGAGGTGAGGGACCATGAGAGAGTGTGTGGTGTAGATGTGTCTTTGGTGGTGGCGCCGCCGTGCACGGTGGTGGCGCCGCCTACGGGTTTCGTAAGGAGTTTGGGGGTTTTGGTACTGGGAGTTTGTAAGGAAGGAAAGGGGTTGGGTAGTTGGTAATGGAGGGGCCGAAGATAGCGTGGGGTGGTGAATTTGGTAAGAGTTGGTAGTGACCACCGCCGCCGTCGGGACGGATTTCCGGTCAGCGGTTTAGGTCGGAACCGGCGAAGGAATGTCTCTGAGGTGGGTGGGGTTAGGTAGAGAGACGGACTAAAGGGGAGGGGGGGATAGTGTTTGGACATATATATATATTAAGTGACCATAGCTTCCTGGCCGTCAGATCATAAAACCTCGACGGCCAGGATTGATTAAGGCCAAACGGGGTCGTTTTGGGTGGTAAGGGGGACCGGACCAGGCTGGGGTGATTTGGGCTGGACTGTAGGGGTAATTTGGGGCGGATTTGAATGGAAGTGGGCTGGGGGGGGGGGGGTGGAAGAATTAATCTGGGCCCAAAACTGATATTCTCTTTGCCCTTTTTTGTTGTTTTTCTTTTTATTTCCAAAATTAAACAAAAATTCTAATCAATTCCTAACAGCTAATTATCCTAAAATAATCAAACCTAAAAAAAACAAACTAAAACAAAATCTACTCAAGAATCAAGACTACAGTTAAAGGTGCAAATTATATTATATTTTGTGATTTTTCCATTTTATAAAATAATTAACTTTCTAATTAATCCTATAATGCAAAGTTAAATCCTAAGTGCACATGCCAAGTTTTTTTTTTGTATTTTTCATTAATTAAAATGCACAAACAAAATGCAAACAATTAACATAAAATGTCAGAAAAATCCATAAAATTGCAAAAATAATGAAAGGAATCATTTTGTTTGAATTTCTGGGAATAATTCATATAGGGCAAAAATCACGTGCTCACACTTACCGTTTCCTATACTTGATATATAACTCTCTGAAGGACTTGTTATCTGGTACATAAGCACGAACTGATTTGACTTAGACTGTTGAATTTGAAAGCATGTCTATTTCTTGATGAAGTTTACTAGGATAAACTATATTTGCATGGCTCGTCACTGCCTCTCAGTTCCTTATTTATTTCTGTTACTTAGTGAGTTGGAAGTACTCACGTTACTCTCTGCACCTTGTGTGCAGATCCAGGCGTATCTGGGCACGGTAGCGGCTGTTGACTGTTCCAGTTGCTGATTACCTCGAAGATAGCAAGGTAGCTGCCTGACGATCGCAGCCCTGTTCTTCTCCTCTTATCTCCCCTTAGTTGTATTTAGTTATTTTCCGGACTATGTTAGTCTTGATTTCTTTCTAAACAGTTTGTAGTAGTTGCTCATGACTTAGTGACACCTCGATGTCGGGCTTTCTTTTCCGCGCTTCTGTTTTGATATGAATTCCTTATTTAAGGTTTTATATTCTATAGCTTGGGATTTGTCTTTTAAACAAAACTATCGTTTTGTTTTGGAAATGTGTCGGCTTGCCTAGTACTACGATAGGCTCCATCACGACAGGGTTAGTTTGGGTCGTGATAAATTGGTATCAGAGCCTAGGTTACATAGGTCTCACGAGTCATGAGCAGGTTTAGTAGAGTCTCGCGGATCAGTACGGAGATGTCTGTACTTATCTTCGAGAGGCTGCATAACCATTAGGAAAACTTCATATTCTTGAATTCTTGTCGTGTGAATCTGTTGATTCTGGTAACTAAACATCTGTTATTCTATTCTCTCACAGATGATGAGGACACATGCTACCGGTTAGGACGGACGGCCACCAGTACCACCAGCTGGGGCTGCGAGAGGCTGAGGTCGCGGTTGAGGCCATGGTAGGGGCAGGGATGTAGCCCGCACTGCAGCTAGGGCAGCACCTACAAATCCACCAGCCACCCCAGTTTATGATCAGGTCCTAGTTGTGGATGCTCCAGCTGGACCAGCCCAGGCACTGGCTGTGCCTATTGTTATCCCGGGTCTTCAAGAGACCTTAGCTTAGATTTTGACCGTGTGCACCAATCTTGCCTAGGCAGTCGTTGTTTCCACTACAGCAGCTACTTCCCAGGCCGGGGGAGGCACTCAGACTCCCGCCGCCCGTACACCCTAGCACGTTGTTCAGGGGCTTCAGACACCAGGGGCACCTCCAGCCCAGCCGGTTGCACCTGCTCAGAATTATGTGGTTCCAGTCATGCCTGATGACGAGCAGCGTAGATTGGAGAGATTTGGTAGACTTCAGCCTCTGACTTTCAGTGGTGTAGAGGGCGAGGATGCCTAGGGTTTCTTAGATAATTTAGAGGATTCTCTGTACAACTGGTATTCTAGAGACCATTGGGGTCTCATTTAATGCATTTCAGTTCTCTGGAGCTGCCTTTACTTAGTGGGAGGCTTATGAGAGGCGTAGGCCTGTTGGTGCAACGCCTCTTACCTGGCAGCAGTTCTCCGTTCTCTTTTTGGAGAAGTATGTGCCGCAGTCCTGCAGAGAGGAGCTGCGCAGACAGTTCGAGCAGTTGTGTCAGGATGATATGACTGTGACGCAGTATGAGATGAGGTTTTTTGAGTTAGTCTGTCATGCTGTTTGGGTTGTTCCTACAGACAGGGAGAGGATCAGGAGGTTCGTGGATGGCTTCACATATCAGTTGCGGATTCTTATGACTAGGGAGAGAGTATTTGGTGCTTCTTTTAAAGAGGTGGTTGACATCGCCCGAGAGATAGAGCCGGTTCGCCACCAGGAGCGAGTTGAGAGGGAGGCCAAAAGACCTCAGGGATCTAGTAGTTTTGGTGGTGTTCCTTCTGGAGGCCAGTTCCAACACAGCAGAGGCCGTCCATTCAGACATGCACAGTCAGCTTGTCCAGGCCATCGTGGTGGATCATCCAGCCATGGTTCTCACAGTTCACATCAGGGCCACCCATCTCTCAGTGCCCTTCTAGCACAGAGCTCTCACCATGCCTCGTCTGCTCAGGTTTCTACGGGTAAATCCACTGGGTATCAGGAGCAGAAGTTCCGTCAGAGGAGGGGTTGTTTCGAGTGTGGGGATCTTGGTCATATCAAGAGAGATTGCCCCAAGTTGTTGAGTGGGACTCCGCAACAGAGTTCTACAGCACCAGTTACTTCCCCACCCGCCCAGCCAGCTCGGGTTGGAGGTCAATCAGCTAGGGGTCGCCCTAGAGGGGGAGGCCGATTAGGTGGCGATCAGGCCCGTTTCTATGCACTCCCTGCCAGACCGGATGCTATTGCTTCAGATGCTGTGATCATGTGTATTATCTCAGTTTGCCACTGGGATGCCTATGTATTATTTGATCCTGGTTCCACTTTTTCATATGTGTCGTCATATTTTTCTCGATATTTGGATACGCCCCGCGAGTCTCTTGTTTCATCTGTTCATGTATCTACTCCGATGGGCGATACTATTATTGTGGACCGCGTATATCGGTCTTGTGTGGTGACTATTGGGGATTTGGAGACCCGAGTAGACCTTTTGCTACTTAGTATGGTTGATTTTGATGTGATATTGGGCATGTATTGGTTGTCTCCGTGTCATGCTATTCTGGACTGTCACGCTAAGATAGTGATGTTGGCTGTGCCTGGGATGCCACGGATTGAGTGGCGAGGTTCGTCAGATTATGTTCCCAGCAGGGTGATTTAATACTTGAAGGCCCATCTGATGGTTGGGAAGGGTTGTCTTTCTTATTTGGCCTTTGTGAGGGATTTCAGTGTAGAGACTCCTAGTATTGATTCGGTTCAGGTGGTAAGAGATTTCCCGGATGTATTTCCTGCAGACCTACCGGGCATGCCACCGGACAGGGATATTGACTTCGGTATTGATTTGGTACCGGGCACTCAGCCCATTTCTATTCCACCGTATCGTATGGCATCGGCGGAGTTAAAGGAATTGAAAGAGCAGCTTCAGCAACTCCTTGATAAGGGGTTTATTCGTCCTAGTGCATCACCTTGGGGTGCACCTATTATATTTGTGAAGAAGAAGGATGGCACTATGAGAATGTGCATTGATTATAGGCAGTTGAACAAAGTCACAATCAAGAACAAGTATCTTTTGCCTCGTATCGATAATTTATTTGACCAGCTTCAGGGAGCAAGAGTGTTCTCCAAGATTGTTCTCAGGTCAGGGTATCACCAGCTGAAGATTAGGGACTCGAATATTCTTAAGACAGCTTTCAAGACCCGATATGGTCATTATAAGTTCCTTGTGATGTCTTTTTGGCTGACCAATGCCCCAGTAGCCTTCATGCATTTGATGAACAGTATGTTTCGGCCTTATCTCGACTCGTTTGTTATTGTATTAATTGATGATATCCTTGTGTACCCGCGTAGCCAGGAGGAGAAGCTGAGCATTTGAGAGTTGTATTGCAGCGGTTGAGGGAGGAGAAGCTTTATGCAAAGTTCTCCAAGTGTGAGTTTTGGCTCAGTTCAGTGGCGTTCTTGGGGCACGTGGTGTCCAGTGAGGGTATTCAGGTTGATCCGAAGAAGATAGAGGTGGTCCAGAGTTGGCCCAGACCGTCCTCAGCCATAGAGATTCATAGATTTCTTGGTTTGGCGGCTTATTACCGTCGGTTTGTTAAGGGATTTTCATCTATTACATCGCCCCTGACCAAATTGACCCAAAAGGGTGCTCCTTTCAAGTGGTCGGATGAGTGTGAGGCGAGCTTTCAGAAGCTCAAGACTGCCTTGACCACCACTCCCGTGTTAGTTTTGCCATCAGCTTTAGGTTCTTATACGGTGTATTGTGATGCTTCTTGGGTCAGCATTGGGTGTGTGTTGATACAGGAGGGTAGAGTGATTGCTTATGCTTCCCGTCAGTTGAAGCCTCGTGAGAAGAACTACCCTGTTCTTGATTTAGAGTTGGCTGCCATTGTTCATACGTTAAAGATTTGGAGGCATTATCTCTATGGTGTGTCTTTGTGAGGTGTTTACTGATCATCGTAGCCTCCAACACTTGTTCAAGCAGAAGGATCTCAATTTGAGGTAGCAGAGATGTTGGAGTTGCTAAAGGACTATGATATTACTATTTTGTACCACCTGGGAAAGGCCAATATGGTGGCCGATGCCTTGAGTAGGAAGGCGGTGAGTATGGGCAGTCTTGCATTTATTCTTGTTGGGGAGAGACCTCTAGTAGTTGATGTTCAGGCTTTGGCCAATCGGTTTGTGAGGTTGGATATTTCGGAGCCCAGTCGAATCCTAGCTTGTGTGGTTTCTCGGTCTTCCTTGTTCGATCACATCAGAGAGCGCCAGTATGATGATCCTCATTTGCTTGTCCTCAAGGACAAGGTTCTGCATGATGATGCCGTAGATTTGACTATCGGTGATGATGGGGTATTAAGGATGTAGTGCCGGTTATGTGTGCCCGATGTAGATGGGATTCGGGAGTTGACTCTGGAGGAGGCCCATAGCTCGCGGTACTCCATCCATCCGGGTGCCGCGAAGATGTACTAGGATTTGAGACAGCACTATTGGTAGAGGAGGATGAAGAAAGATATAACGGGGTTTGTAGCTCGGTGTCTCAATTGTCAGCAAGTGAAATATGAATATCAGAGAGCGGGTGGCTTGTTTCAGCAGATGGAGATTCCAGAGTGGATGTGGGAGCGGATCAGCATGAATTTCGTAGTTGGACTCCCACGGACTTTGAGGAAGTTCGATGCTATTTGGGTGATTGTGGATCGGCTGACCAAGTCCGCACACTTTTTTCCTGTGTGTACCACCTATTCTTCAGAGCGGTTATGTAACGCCTCAAAATTTTAATAATATTTGCATTCTTGATTGAGCATCTTTATAACGAGGAGATATTTTACTTTGCACTTCCTAAACGTGAAATTTACAATATATGAAAATTTCTTACTTTAGGTTGTGTTAATATTGACAAAGAAGCTCCATGGTGTTGCTATGTGTAACACTTAATATTATTTTGATGAATTGTTATTAAATATGTTATATCATTAAGTTTTTGGGCTGCCAACTTTTTTATTTATCTAAAGATATTAATAATTTGGGCATCCACATTTTTCATACTTATCCAAAGTTTAGATATTACTTTGGTAGACTTGCCTTTCCATATCCTTCTATCTTGTTTCATTCTAGCAACACAAACAAACAAAATCACCTACCTTCTCTCCTTCTTAGCCTCTGAAAACCTCATGAAACTACCATAAATTTCTACTAAATCAACCACCAAAATTCATTTTTTGGTGAAGATCAAGTTTCTCCTCTCTTTTGTGGTAAGTTTCTAAACTAGTTTTTTGCACTAGACAACTATTAGTATTTTCTACATATCATTTTGTACAGAGCTCCAATTTAAGTGATCCAGTACTTTCTGGAAAGGTATTTTATAGATCTATAACTCTTATGAAAGAACCAAAATCTAGTTTTGCTGGTATTTATCCGAAAAGGGATCAGAAAGTACAGGGCAGGTGCTGCCCAGATTTTCAGTTTTAGAAATACTCCATGTACTACTGTTAGTAATTTTAGCATAACTTTCTGTACAAAATAGATATGAGGGTGATTCAAGATTTTCTGAAACTCTAAGACATAGATCTACAACTTTTATAAAGACGATACAGTCTAGTTGTCCTATTAGAGCTTCAAAACTGAGCCACAACACGAAATACTGATACTGTCCAGAATTTCTGTTTCAAATATTTTTGGGTAATTTTTCCCAATATCATGTTTAGTTTGACATGTTAAATCACTGAACTTATTTAGATATTTGATTATGTATTTAAGGTATATAAACCCTTGAAAAAATCAAGTGGGAAGTGTTTGAGGAAGTGAACGGATTTGGTTTGTTTACGCCGTAGACGATTCAAACGTCCCCAAGTTTGTGATTGAACTGTTTTGTGGTAAAACACCAAGGTTTGTGTATAAACTTTATACTTTTTTTGCTTGCTGGAATATTTTGAAATAACCTAATATTTATTTTTCTTGTCTTCATTTTATATTGTTATATTCGTATTATATCAAGTATTGTCAGATATTTGCTAAATCGCCCATTCGTACGGATTGTTCGATCATTTTGCATTCTTGTTAGGACTTTGTCCTTCTTGTAGCAGTGACTTTGTCACTCCTCTTTGCATGCCTCTAGATTTGGATCTTTTGCCATCTTGACTTTGGATTTGTAGTTCGTCTTAAATTATGGAACTTGTCCGTGTTAAGTATGAACTAGGAAGCCATTTTTAATATGGTTCTTGATTCTCTTGACTATTGGGTTTTGACCCTACTTGATTTGGGGCTTCGGTCCATCTTGATATTTGATTATGCTTAGTGTGATGGCATGACGTACATATTGGGCGAAAAAAAAATGATATTTGGTAAACTCTCTGGTATTGATAGTATACTCTTTCTCGACTTCTTGAACTNNGTTAATAACTCAAGTCTTGTAATATGCTGAATTTACACTTTGTCTTGTAAATATGTACAAAGGAGAAAACTAGTTTCCTTTTTATGAAATTTATGTACAATACAAACTTGCAGTGATGTTGAATGAAAGTATAAATTTGTTAGGAAGTTGCTTTAATATGTTGATTGTTCAAGAATGGTTATATCACCTTATGTTTTTATTTTGACATTGTATTTCATTTAAAATAAAATTATGAAGTGTATTTTCAAAAAAAAATATTGCACTTTGAACCTTTTCTCATGGGCCTATTTCCGCTACTAAATTATTCTGGATATTCTTAGCTAATATTTTTTTTATATTTTATAAGTAGTAAATTAGATTTGTTTCCTAAGTAGCACCCCCCCCCCCCCCCAAAGGGATCGCTACAAGTTTTGGTATCAGAGCTCCGGTTTGTGATTCTAGGATTTTTTATTGTTGTGATCGTACCTAGTAATTGTTGTTATTTCCTTTCTTGAAAATGCATCGGAGATTATAAATTTTTTCATACTTGTGTAATGTAATTTTTTGTATTACTTGTGCATATGCATTATGTACATATCCCTAATGCAGTGTAATCTTATCTTTTAAAGGAATTTTAATATGGCCTCCTCTTCAAATAGAGCTAGTAAATCCGTTGACGATAGTCAAGCCCATTATAATGCTCCACCTCACCTTCAGGGAGGAGATGAGGAACCCTTGCCTGACCTAAATCATCCTCGTGGTAGTGAAAATGAAGTGGGCAGTAATCCAAGAGCAATGAGTCATAATACTCCATCTATGACTCCTCCATTTCAGCAGATGGCTGAGTTCTTTCGTCACTTGGCTGGGACAATGTCAGAACCTAGTGAAATGAATTTTGAGAAGATGAGGAAAATTGGTGGAGTTTTATTTGAAGGCACTACTGATCTCACAGTAGCTGAACAATGGCTCGAGCGCATGGAGAGGGTCTTTGAACAACTAGAGTGTACTAATGCTGCCAAATTTAAGTATGCTATCTCTCTTTTACAAAAAGATGCCTATGATTTGTGGGTAAGTGTGCCAAATGTAAAAGCAAAGCGTTCAGTGCTGACTTGGGATGACTTTATGAAATCATTTCGTGCAAAATATGTCCCCCATGTCTATTGTGATGCTAAAAAGAAAGAGTTTCTGAATTTAAGACAAGGGAGTATGTCTATTACAGAGTATCAATAAAACTTTGTCAGGCTTTCTCGCTATGCTGGAGGTATTATTGATGGTGAAAGAGACAAGTGCAGAAGATTTGAAGAAGGTTTGAATGGTTACATTCGAAAATTTGTGGCAATCTTACAACTTGAGGATTTTTCCAAGCTAATTTCAGCTGCACTTACTTGGGAAAGAATTGACAAGGAAGAAGCTAGTAGGAGAGGAAACAGGTTTAGGAAGGGTAATTCAGATTATGGCGGTCCATCCAAGAAGGGAAAGTTTGACTATTCCAAGATTGGAAGTACACATAAATCATCACATCATAAGCAGAATAAGTCGAATTTTTCTACTGTCAGTACTCCAAGTTATGACCAAGGCAAAACTCATACACCTACTTGTGCACAGTGCGGGAAGAATCATTATGGTGCATGTAGACGAGCTTCTAGTGCTTGTTTTAATTGTGGAAGTATGGATCATAAAGTGAAGGATTGTCCTAATCCTAATCCTCTTTCTTATACACATATAGAGGGCTCAGTTCAAAAGCCTGTCACTACTCATTCTCAAGCTAATAGCGGTGCTAGATCTCAAAATATGCAAGCAGCGGGTTCGAGTGGAACTAATCAGGCTAGTGGGTCGAGAGCTGTTGCACGAGTATATGCTATGAGACAGAAGAATGACCAGGATGGCCCGGACGTGATTGTCGGTAAATTTCACTTATTTGGCATATCTGTTGTTACATTACTTGATCCTGGATCTTCGCACTCTTATGTTTGCTCATCACTTGCATTTCCTGATAATGTTAAATCTGTTAGACTTGACTTTGATGTGCTGGTTACGAGTCCATTAGGTCATGAGGCTGTTGTTAATAGGATTTACCGAGATTGTTCATTCATGATTCAAAATCTGGTCTTCCCTGCCGACTTGCTTGAAATGCCCTTCCACGACTATGATGTTATTGTTGGTATGGATTGGCTCCATAGGCACCACGCATTGGTTGATTGTAGGTTGAAGCAAGTGACCTTTAGAACTCATGCATATTCACACATAGTAGTTCAAGGAGAAAGATCATTGACATCTAATATTATTTCTGCGGTCTTGGCAAGGAAGATGATTTGTCAAGGTTGTGATGCCTATCTTGCTCATATAGTCGATACACGATTAGGGAGTCCAAGTCTTAAGGACATACCAACCGTGTGCGACTTTCCTGATATATTTCCTGATGATCTTCCTGGGTTGCCTCCAGAAAGGGAGATTGAATTTCCTATAGATCTTGTCCCTGGAACTACTCCTATTTCTATCGCTCCTTATAGAATGGCTCCAGCTGAATTAAAAGAGTTGAAGGCTCAATTGCAAGAACTTCTTGAGAAAGGTTTTATCCGTCCCAGTATTTCGCCTTGGGGAGCTCCTGTTTTATTTGTGAAAAAGAAAGATGGCACTCTTAGGCTTTGCATTGATTACCGATAGCTGAACAAGGTAACAATCAAGAACAAATACCCACTACCTAGAATCGATGACTTGTTTGACCAATTGAAGGGTGCCAACTTATTCTCAAAAATTGACTTGAGGTCTGGATATTACCAGTTGCGTGTGAGGGAGAAAGATGTTCCTAAAACTGCTTTTAGGACCAGGTATGGCTATTATGAATTTTTAGTAATGCCATTTGGTTCGACAAATGCTCCTGCTGCATTTATGAATCTAATGAACCGTATATTCAAGCCTTATCTTGATCAGTTTGTGGTGGTTTTTATTGATGATATTTTAATCTATTCCAAGAATAGAGAAGATCATGATAAGCATATCCGAATTGTCATGGAAATTCTGAAAGAGAGGCAACTCTACGCGAAGCTTTCCAAATGTGAATTTTGGCTGAGTGAAGTGGCTTTTTGGGGGCATATTGTATCAGCTGAAGGTGTGAAGGTTGATCCTAGTAAGATTCAAGCTATTGTTGATAGGAAACTCCCTAAAACTCCAACTGAGATAAGAAGTTTCTCGGGTTTAGCAGGATACTACAGGAGGTTTGTGAAAGGTTTCTCTATTATAGCTTCTCCTTTGACCAAGCTTTTGGGGAAAGATACCAAGTTTGTATGCGATGACAAGTGTCAAGAGATCTTTCAAAAGCTCAAATCATTGTTGATACAAGCTCCAATACTTTCTTTGCCAGCTGAAGGGAAAGATTATGTGGTATATAATGATGCATCTCACCGTGGCTTGGGTTGTGTTTTGATGCAATAAGGGAAAGTAATTGCTTATGCCTCTCTAAAGTTGAAATTGCATGAGTTGAATTATCCCACTCACGATCTTGAACTTGCTGCAATTGTTTTTGCCTTAAAAATTTGGAGGCATTACTTGTACGGAGAGAAGTGTCACATATTTACTGATCACAAGAGTTTGAAGTACTTGGGTACACAAAAAGAGTTAAACCTGAGACAACGTAGATGGCTTGAACTCATGAAAGATTATGATTGCATGATTCATTATCATCCTGGTAAAGCCAATGTGGTTGCAGATGCGTTGAGTCGCAATTCCGTTGCAAGTTTAACTCTAAGTCCATTGCCTTTGCTTATTGAATTAAGAGCCATGAATGTTTGCCTTTCATTTAATTATAAGGGTTCTATCATTGCTAATTTGCAAGTCAAGCCAGTCTTACTTGAGCAGGTCCAAGAAGCGCAGAAGTTAGATGAGAAGCTTGTGAAACGGGTTGAAGAAGTCCAAAATGGAAGAGAATCAGATTTTTCATTAAAGAAAGATGGTACCTTATTTTATAAAAATAGGTTGTGTGTTCCTAATGATGATGAATTGAGGAAGCAGATCTTGATTGAAGCACATAGTTCACCTTATGCAATGCATCCTGGAGGTACTAAAATGTATCGGACCATCAAGGAGCACTACTGGTGGAGTGGTATGAAGAAAGACATTGCAGAGTTTATTTCTAAATGCTTAGTATGTCAACAAATAAAAGTTGAACATCAAGTCCTGGCTGGTTTACTGCAACCCTTGTCAATACCTGAATGGAAATGGGAAAGGATAACGATGGACTTTACTTCTGGACATTCACGCACTCAAAGAAATCATGATGCAATTTGGGTCATTGTAGATAGACTAACTAAGAGTGCTAATTTCTTGGCAATCAGAATGGACTACTCACTGGAATGTTTGGCAAAATTATACATTAATGATATTGTGAGGCTGCATGGAATCCCTGTTTCTATTGTGTCTGACAGAGATCCAGGTTTGCATCCAGATTTTGGTCTAGCTTGCAAGAAGCTTTGGGTTCCAGGTTGAATTTTAGTACCGCTTTCTATCCACAAACAGACGGCCAGTCTGAGAGGGTAATACAAATCTTGGAGGATATGCTTCGAGCCTACATTATCGAGTTTGAGGGTAGTTGGGACAAACACTTAGCCCTGATAGAATTTGCTTACAACAATAGCTATCAATAAAGTATAGGCATGCCTCCTTATGAAGCTTCATGTGGGAGAAGATGTAGAACGCCTCTTTGTTGGAACGAGGTTGGTGAAAGAAAATTGGTAGGTCCTGAGGTTGTGCAACAAAGTGAAGATAAGGTGAAATCATCAAGGATCGTTTGAAAATTTCATCAGATAGACAAAAGTCCTATGCTGATCTTAAAAGGCGTGAAATTGAGCATCAGGTGGGCGATAAGGTATTTTTAAAAGTGTCTCCATGGAAGAAGAATATGAGATTTGGCCAAAAAGGTAAACTTAGTCCTCGATTCATTGGACCTTATGAAATACTTTAGAGAATTGGTTCAATTGCATATAAGCTAGCTTTGCCACCTGAATTAGGCAAGATCCACAATATTTTTCATGTTTCTATGCTTCGAAGATACCGCTCAGATCCATCTCATGTTCTTCCTATTGAGTCTATTGAGGTTAATCCTGATTTGACATATGAAGAAGAACCAGTCCAAATCTTAGCGCATGAGATAAAAGAGCTTCGAAATAAGGAAATCCCCTTAGTGAAGGTTCTTTGGAGAAATCATTCAGGAGAGGAAGCTACCTGGGAGCGAGAAGAGGATATGTGAGTTCAATTTCCACATTTGTTTCGGGACTAGTACAAGGTAAATTTCGGGACAAAATTTATTTAAGGGGGAGAGAGTTGTAACGCCTCAAAATTTTAATAATATTTGCATTCTTGATTGAACATTTTTATAACGAGGAGATATTTTACTTTGCACTTCATAAACGTGAAATTGACAATATATGAAAATTTCTTACTTTAGGTTGTGTTAATATTGACAAAAAAGCTCCATAGTGTTGCTATGTGTAACACTTAATATTATTTTGATGAATTGTTATTAAATATATTATATAATTAAGTTTTTGGGCTGCCAACTTTTTTATTTATCTAAATATATTAGTAATTTGGGCAGCCACATTTTTCATACTTATCCAAAGTTTAGATATTACTTTGGAAGACTTGCCTTTCCATATCCTTCTCTCTTGTTTCATTCTAGCAAGACAAAGAAACAAAACCACCTATCCTCTTTCCTTCTTAGCCTCTGAAAACTTCATGAAACTACCATAAATTTCTACTAAATCAACCAGCAAAATTCGTTTTTTGGTGAAGATCAAGTTGCTCCTCTCTTTTGTGGTAAGTTTCTAAACTCATTTTTGCACTAGACAGCTATTAGTATTTTCTATATATCATTTTGTACAGAGCTCCGATTTAAGTGATCCAGTACTTTCTAGAAAGGTATTTCATAGATCTATAACTCTTATGAAGGAACCAAAATCTAATTTTGCTGATATTTATCCGAAAAGGGATCAGAGAGTACAGGGCAGGTGCTGCCCAGATTTTCAGTTTTAGAAATACTCCATGTACTACTGTTAGTAATTTTAGCATAACTTTCTGTACCAAATAGATATGAGGGTGATTCAAGATGATCTGTAATGCGAATACATAGATCTACAACTTTTATGAAGACTATACAGTCTAGTTTATCCTTTTAGATCTTCAAAACTGAGCCACAACACGTAATAATGATACTGTCCAGAATTTCGGTTTCAAACATTTTTGGGTAATTTTTCCCAATATCTTGTTTAGTTTGACATGTTAAATCACTGAATTTATTTAGATATTTGATTATGTATATAAGGTATATAAAACCTTGAAAAAAATCAAATGGGAACTGTTTGAGGAAGTGGACGGATTTGGTTTGTTTACGGCGTAGACGATTCAAACGTCCCCAAGTTTGTGATTGAACTCTTTTGTGGTAAAACACCAAGGTTTGTGTATAAACTTTGTACTCTTTTTGCTTGCTGAAATATTTTGAAATAACCTAATATTTATTTTTCTTGTCTTCAATTTATATTGTTATATTCGCATTATATCAAGTATTGTCAGATATTTGCTAAATCGCCCATTCGTACGGATTGTTTGATAAGTTTGTATTCTTGTTAGGACTTTGTCCTTCTTGTGGCAGTGACTTTGTCACTCCTCTTGGCATGCCTCTTGATTTGGATCTTTTGCCATCTTGACTTTGGATTTGTAGTTCGTCTTAAATTATGGAACTTGTCCGTGTTAAGTACGAACTAGGAAGCCATTTTTAATATGGTTCTTGATTCTCTTGACTATTGGGTTTTGACCCTACTTGATTTGGGGCTTCGGTCCATCTTGATATTTGATTATGCTTAGTGTGATGGCATGACGTACATATTGGGCGAAAAAAATAGATATTTGGTAAACTCTCTTGGATTGATAGTATACTCTTTCTCGACTCTTGAACATTGTTATTGATATTTGATATGTTTGAAATATTTGTTCTGTTATTTTAAATTATGTTAAATTGAGCTACCTATGACTGAAAAGGGGAATTGGAGAATTTAATGACTACAAGCCCAAAGTTTATGCGCCACTAAGCTTTATGCTTAGCGATAGTTATTTTCTATCGTAGGTAATGTACGAGATGAAATTTGAAGACGGTCATTATGAAGTAGTCTTTTGGGAGCACTTATGGAGATCACATTTGCATATGCACCTTGGTTTTGCATAGTTTTGGGACATGATATATATATATATATATATATATATATATATATATATATATATATATATATATATATATATATATATATATATATATATATATATATATCACAGTTATGTATGTTATTTGGAGGCTTGTTGGATTTTAAGATAAAAATTTTGTAACTTGAATTTGGTAACTTGTTTTGCTGTTTTAGGGTGTGTTAATAACTCAAGTCTTGTAGTATGCTGAATTACACTTTGTCTTGTAAATATGTACAAAGGAGAAAACTAATTTCCTTTTTATGAAATTTATGTACAATACAAACTTGCAGTGGTGTTGAATAAAAGTATAAATTTGTTAGGAAGTTGCTTTAATTTGTTGATTGTTCAAGAAGGTTTATATCACCTTATGTTTTTATTTTGACATTGTATTTCATTTAAAATAAAATTATGAAGTGTATTTTAAAAAAAAATATTGCACTTTGAACCTTTTCGCATGGGCCTATTTCCGCTACTAAATTATTCTGGATATTCTTAACTAATATCTTTTTAATATTTTATAAGTAGTAAATTAGATTTGTCTCCTAAGTAGCACCCTCCCAAATGGGTTGCTACAGGTTAGCTGAGATTTATATTCGAGAGATTGTTCGCCTGCATGGTGTCCTAGTTTCCTTCATTTTAGATAGAGGTACTCAGTTTACATTGCAGTTTTGGAGGGCCGTGCAGCGAGAGTTGGGTACTCAGGTTGAGTTGAGCACAACTTTTCACCCTCAGACGGACGGACAGTCCGAGCGCACTATTCAGATATTTAAGGACATGTTATGCGCTTGTGTCACTAATTTGGGGGTTCATAGGACCAGTTTCTACCGCTCGCGGAGTTTGCATATAGCAACAGTTATCAGTCGAGTATTCAAATGGCTCCATATAAGGCTTTATATGGGAGACGATGTAGATCACTAGTACGTTGGTTTGAGCCGAGGGAGACTAGGCTTTTGGGTACATACTTGGTTCAGGATGCTTTAGACAAGGTGAAAGTGATTCAGGAGCGGGTTCGTACAGTGTAGTCAAGGCAAAAGAGTTATGCTGATAGAAAGGTTCGGGATATGTCTTACATGGTTTGGAGAAGTTTCTACTGAAGGTTTCGCCCATGAAGGGTGTTATGAGATTTGGGAAGAAGGGCAAATTGAGACCTCGGTTCATTGGGCCCTTTGAGTTGCTTCGGAGGATTGGGGAGGTGGCTTATGAGCTTGCTTTGCCACCTAACTTGTCGGGTGTGCATCCAGTATTTCATGTTTCTATGCTCCGGAAGTATATCGGCGATCCATCTTATGTTTTGGATTTCAGCACGGTTTATTAGATGGTG
The DNA here is from genome assembly GCF_001879085.1 of Nicotiana attenuata. NCBI lineage: Eukaryota > Viridiplantae > Streptophyta > Magnoliopsida > Solanales > Solanaceae > Nicotiana > Nicotiana attenuata. Next base: position 113,543 of record NW_017671002.1, read on the forward strand.
ATTTGACTTATAATGTGGGGCCAGTGGCTATTTTGGAGCGGCAGGTCCGAAAGTTGAGATCAAAGGATATAGCTTCAGTGAAAGTGCAGTGGAGAGGTCGGCCCATGGAAGAGGCTACTTGGGAGACCGAGCGGGAGATATAGAGCAGATATCCACACCTAATTGAGGTTTCAGGTATATTTCTAGACTCGTTCGAGGACGAATATTTGTTTAAGAGGGGGAGGATGTTACGACCCGGTTGTTTCGTGATTTATAGCCCCGTTTCCCCCCATTTATGCTTCCTTTTGTGTTCCTCAGCTATATATGATCGTATCGCGTTAGGTTGTTCGGGTTCGGAGTGGTTTTGGAGTGAATTGAGACACTTAGTCTCTTTTGTGAAGGCTTAAGTTGAGAAGTTGACCGGATGTTGACTTATGTATAAACGATTTGAATTTTGATGGTTCGGTTAGCTCTGTTAGGTAATTTTGGACTTAGGAGCGTGTCCAGAATATGATTTGGAGGTCTGTGGTAGAATTAGGCATGAATTGGCAAAAGTTGGAAATTTGACTATTTTGGTCGGCAGTGGAAAATTTGATATCGGGGTCGGAATGGAATTCCAAAAGTTGAAGTAGGTTCGTAGTGTCATTTGCGTGTATGCAAAATTTGGGGTTATTTAGACGTGATTTGATAGGTTTTGGCATCATTTTGTGAAATTTGGAGTTTTGGTATGTTCTTAGGCTTAAATCCGAGGGTAATTTGGTATTGTGATGTTGTTTTGACTGATTCGAAGGTTCGACTAAGTTTGAATAATGTTATGGGATGTGTTGGTATGTTTGGTTGAGGTCGCGAGGGCCTCGGGTGAGCTTCGTCTGGTTAACGGATCAATTCATGGCTTTAAAAGTTGGCAGATTTCTGGTGTAAGCTGTATCTGGTGTAGAAAGTGCGGACCACACAAAATTGGCGCAGACCGCGGAGGTACTACGCGACCATGGTGGAGATTACGCGGGCCGCGAAAGATGGAATGTTGCCGCGGGGATATTTCGCGGGCCGCGGAAGAGGGAATGCGGCCACGGTGGATTTTATGCGGACCGCGGAAGGTATGGCTCAGGGTCCGCGGCCGCGGCAGAATTATGCGGACCGCGGTGAGGAGGTTTAGAGGGCATTATTTAAGCGAGGCTTAGGGTTTTATTTCACATCTTGGACTTTGGGAGCTCAATTTGAGGCAAATTTTCGGGAGCTTTTCAAGGAAATCATCTGGGTAAGTAATTCGAACTCAGTTTTGCCTAATATTCATGACTATATCATTGAATTTATCATTTGTTCGTGATTTAGGATGGAATTTGGGGAAAATTGGTGGAGTTTCATAAAATGAATTTTTGGAAATTGAAAGCCTATTCGAGGTCGGATTTGAGCAAAACTAGTATGGTTAGTCTTATAATCGATTGGGTTGTCGGATTTTACGACTTTTTGTCAGATTTCGAGACGTGGACCCAGGGCCCGGCTTTTGAGTGGACTTTTTGACTTTTAACCTAAAGCTTAGAATTTTCTTATGGGATTGATTCCTTTAGTATTGTTTGTGGCTAGATTCGAGGCATTTAGAGGCCGATTCGAGAGGCAAGAGCATCGCGGAGTAGGGATTTGACCGGTTTGAAGTAAGTAACGGTTATAAATCTGGGTCCTGAGGGTATGAAACCCCGAACACTGTGTCGTATAACTATTTTGGAGGTGATGCACATGCTAGGTGGGCGTGTGGGCGTGCACCATAGAAATTGTGGCTTGGTCCGTCCCGTGAGACTGTGGAATTAATTGGCCTACTGGTTAATACATGTACCTTTTGTTTTCATGGAAATTGACTATACTTATGTTAAAAATCATGTTTAGGCCTTATGTGATCACTATTGAGACCTGCGAGGTCCTGTACCTGCTACATTAGTGGCTCATTGTCGTTCGGTACTCAGTCATAGTTTTCTTGCTTATTATTCCTCCGTCTCTTACTGTTCATTGTTGATACATGATATTATTTCTGTTGGGCTGATTATATGATTTCTGAGAGCCCGAGAGACTGGAGAGATTGATGACTGAGTGAGGCCGAGGGCCTAATTGTGAGGATATTGAGACTATAGCACGTGAGTTGTACGTGCAGCACGTGAGTTGTCCATGCTGATTCTAATATTGTGACTATAGCACGTGAGTTGTCTGTGCAGCACGTGAGTTGTCCGTGCGGATTCTGATATTGATACTATAGCACGTGAGTTGTCCGTGCGGATTATAGCGCTTGGACTGAAGGAGCCCCTCCGGAGTCTGCACACTCCTAGTGAGCGCAGGTACCTACTGAGTGTGATTATTGAGGGCTGAGAGTCGAGTGATTGAGCTGCTGAGATGAGTTGAGTGACTGTGTCTTGAGAAACTGTACCCGTTTTCCCTTATTGTTGCACTTACTGTTTCCTATACTTGTTATATAACTCTCTGAAGGACTTGTTATCTGGTACATGAGCACGAACTGATTTGACTTAGACTGTTGAATTTGAAAGCATGCCTATTTCTTGATGAAGTTTACTGGAATAAACTATATCTGCATAGCTCGTCACTGCCTCTCAGTTCCTTATTTATTTCTGTTACTTACTGAGTTGGAAGTACTCATGTTACTCACTACACCTTGGGTGCAGATCGAGGCGTATCTGGGCACGGTAGCGACTGTTGACTATTCCAGTTGCTGATTATCTCGGAGATAGCAAGGGCCTGGCGATCACAGCCCTGTTCATCTCCCACTTATCTCCCTTTAGTTGTATTAGTTATTTTTCGGACTATGTTAGTCTAGCTATCTTTCAGAATAATTTATAGTAGTTTCTCATGACTTAGTGACACCCCGATGTCGGGCTTTGTTTCCGCACTTTTGTTTTGATCTAAATTCCTTATTTAAGGTTTTATATTATATAGCTTGGGATTTGTCTTTTAAACAAAAATATCATTTTGTTTTGGAAATGTGTCGGCTTGCTAGTACCACGATAGGCGCCATCACGACAGGGTTAGTTTGGGTCGTGACATTCGATAATCTAGTGCACGCGAAAATTGGGCACCAAACAAATCATCCCCCTCTTGTGTGGTATTGAAGTATAAAACATCAATAGGTCACGGATTCCAACCGTAAAAGCAGCCACTAGTACTTGCATTAGGTTAGGCTGTCTATATCACACCTCTTAGGGTGCTGCAAGATGGTTTGTGCAACATGGTACATTTTTCTTATAATTAAATTTAAAAGAACAGAATCCACTACCTCCAAAGACCAAATAAATTGTCTCAGCTCCTTTGATATTTGAAGAAAGCTTTTCCCATATATAAATAAACTAGTAAGGATAGCCCATGTTGCGCATGGACCCCATAACATACTATTTAAGTTGAGATAATTAGCATGAGTACTTTTCTTTTTTTAATTTATATAAATTGATAGTATATAGATTTACTTATTTTTACAAGCAAGGTGATTATTTATTTTTGTTTTTCAGCATTTTGAAATACAAACATCTTTTTCCTTAAGTTAAGGCATAGAGTTTAATATTTTTATTGTTTATTTTTTATTTTTATAGATATATCAATGCCATTGGATCCCAATTAAATCCTTCTCTCTTAATTCTTCTGTAATTTTTTAGGTTTTTGCTTAATTTTTATAAAAGTGATTAATATAATAAGTGGCCTTCTTCTATTTGACTGGGAAATATGTCTTTATATCAAGGAAATAGTACCTCTGGCAATGTTTTAAACTAAATTTGCACCAAGTTAATCACGTCGCTGGATAATACTAAACTAATGTTCACTATTTGTCACGACCCAAATCCCGCACTGGTCGTGATGGCGCCTCTCGTGAAGACGAGGCCAGCCAACTAACCCTACTCGTCTTTTCAAAAATAGTTAAACATAAATAAACAACTTAAATATGACTTAATAGTATTAATTAGCGGAAATACAACCCAACACAACCCTAATCGGGGTGTCACAAGTCACGAGCATCTATAAGAATGTAATTACATTTACGTGTCTAGAAATACACTGAACATGAATAATGAATAACATAGAAAGAAACGGTGCTGCGAACGCTGGCAGTCACCTCGCTAAACTACTACAGCTCTGCCTCCAAACAGCCAATACCCGCTACCAGGTGAATAAATACCTGCAACTGCACACGAGGTGCAGGGAGTAAAGTGAGTACTCCAACTCAGTGAGTAATAAAGGTAAATAACAACTGAGCAGTAAGAAATCACGTAAAGCAACCAACATGCTGTATAGAAGCAGGGTACAATCCTTTGAGAAAACAGTGAAGCTGTGAAATCTTTAGAAATATATTGGCTCAGTTTAAATCTCTTTTGAAAATGATCTTTTCAACAGTTACGAAACGATTTCAAAACAGTTAGTGCTAATAAGCACAGAAAAATCCGCCCCTCGGGCACAAATACCGCAGTATAACAGGTAAAAAGGCAAGTAAATATGCAGGATGAGCACATAAAAGTTCGTCCCTCTGGCAATATCTCAAAACAGTACCAGCCCCTCGGGCTCACTCTCAGAAACACTCTCAGCCCCTCGGGCTCTCTCTCTCTCAGATCACTCTCAGAACAGTATCACATAGTAACCACTGAGGCGTGCATCCCGATCCACATCTCGCTGCGGCATGCAGCCCGATTCATATATCGTCGACGGTGCTCACTGGGGGTGTGCAGACTCCGGAAGGGGCTCCTTACGGCCCAAGCGCAATATCAAGCCACCTCGTGGCATATAAAGTAAGGCCTGAAAGCCTTCTCACATCACTCATAAGGCCTGAAAGCCTCCTCACATCACTCACAAGGCCTGAAAGCCTCCTCACGTCACTCAAGCCACCTCGTGGCATATAAAGTATCTCAGGCCCTCGGCCTCATATCACTCAGCATATCCTCACATATGGCCCTCGGCCTCACTCAGTCCGAAAATCATCACAAGCCCCTCGGGCATTTGTAAAACAGTAGTTCTCAGCCCAAAGTATCATTTAGAAATATCATTTAAGTTTCAAATCTGAGAAAAATTGGCTGAGTTTGTAAAACAGGGGATATCAACAGGACTGAGTTCAAATAATGCGTCAAAACAGTGAGGAAACAGTGATAAAAATCCCCGAAGGGTTCAGATAATTGGCACGAAGCCCAAATATGGCAATCAGCCCAAATCATGATAATAACAAATAAGTTTCAGTCAAATACGCGGTAAAATCATCAATCGGGACGGACCAAGTCACAATCCCCCAACGGTGCTCTACCCCACGCTCGATATCCGGCGTGCAAGTCAGCTCAATATAGCACTACGATGTGCAATCCGGGGTTTTAAACCCTCAGGATATCATTTACGATCATTACTCACCTCGAACCGGCAAAATCTCTAGCTCGCGACGCCTTTGCCCCTCAAATCGGCCTCTACGCGCGTCGAATCTATCCAAAACCAGAACGAATATGTCACAATATGCCAATGGAACAATACCAATTGAAAATTATTAAAAATCTCGATTGGCAAAACCCGAGCCCCGGTCCCACTTCTCGAAACTCAGAAATTTTCACATCAACGGGTTCCTTATCTCGCCAAGAATCCATACATACCAAAAACTCTCAAATCCGACCTCTAATGGCCCTTCAAATTCCAATTTAAAATTTCAAAAACCCAAGCTCTAGTTCTTCCCTTTTTAGCTAAATTCCCATGAATTTCTAAGTTAATTCCACAAATAAATCACGTTTTTGGTTCATAGAACTTACCTCCAATCAATCCTCCTTGAATTCCTCGTAAATTTCCCCCAAAGAGCTCTCAAAATGTTCAACAATGGTGGAAAAATGACTTAAGCTCGCGGAATAAAATGTTTTAAACCTTCTGCCCAGCTACAAGACTTTCTTCTATGCAATCGCGGCCCCAGGCTCGCGATCGCGAATAGCAAACTTTCAAAGCCTCAAAAATGGTCTATGTGAATGCGACCAATCGACTGCGAACGCGAAGGTCCAACCTTCACAACTATGCGAACGCGTCCACTCTTTGCGAACGCGAAGAAGAAACTTACCTGGGCTCCAAGGCCTTATACGCGAACGCGAACTACTGAATGCAAACGCGAAGCCTTACCCTCTGACTCACTGCGATCGCGAACGCCCAAACACGAACGCGATGAACAAATCTCAGGCCTCCCAAATTCCTTCTATGCGACCGCGGGGGACCTCCCGCGATCGCGAAGGTCAAAATTACTCTGCAATAACTGCTGCATTTTCTGCATTTTTCCCAAGTCCAAAACTTCCCGTTAGCCATCCGAAATCACCCCGAGGCCCCCGAGACCTCAACCAAAAGCACCAACGTATCCTAAAACATCATTCAAACTTGTTCCAATCCTCAAAAATACCTCCAACAACACCAAAACCATCAAATTACATCGAATTCAAGCCTAAGTTCTTCTAAAACATCCGAAATACTCTTTCGATCAAAAACCCGACCAAACGACGTCCGAATGACCCGAAATTTTGCACACACATCACAAATGACATAACGAAGCTACAGCAACTCTCGGAATTCCGTTCCGACCCTCGGATCAAAATTTCACCCATCAACCGGAATTCGCCAAAATACTAACTTCGCGCTACACCGGTCCTCCAAAACCAATTCCGTTCACGCTCCTAAGTCACAAATCACCTAACGAAGCTAACCAAATCATAAAAACTTCGATCCGAGCTCATATACAAATAAGTCAACTCTTGGTCAAACCTTTCAAATTCAAAGCTTTCAACTGAGACTGTTTCTTTCAAATTCTTTCCGATTTTCCTGAAAAACCAAAACCAACGGTCTACATCAGTCATAATACATTACACGGGGCAAGTCATGCCCGAGAACTGGCGATCAAAGTGCAAAAGCTCAAAACTACCGGTCGGGTCGTTACATCCTCCCCCACTTAAACACACGTTCGTCCTCGAACGTACCCAGAGTTGTTCTAAAAGCCAACCACTCGCTGAATAACCTTACCGTGCATATACCCGGGGGTGATCCCACGTCACCCTATCTCACATAGGTCCGATAACACAACATAGCTGAAATTTCACAATCCATCCTAGTCCATAAGCCATAGAATCACACTTCCATTTCTGAAACCATCATTACAATCAAAACCTCACACCTACATCTGAATAGTCCCGAACCAGCTGTAATAGCCCATGCCTGCAACCTCAGGTGCAATTGTATGATATACTACATAACTCAAACACATGCCGCGATAACTTCCATTCACAGCAGCTGCCCACAACAACCAAATACCGATAGAAAACCTCTTATTAGCTAAAGTCTCATTCCAACACTTTCATATACTGCCAACGATAAATAAAACACGCAATAAACCATAACCATTTCTCGGATCAACCATTCATGAGGTCATTTCTCCTATGGCAATTACCATAGCAAATTTTTGAACCCAACCTCGATATTATCCTTCCAACAAGCTGAAATCAAATCCAATCATATGCATTAATTACCCCACGATCACCTCGAATCCATCACACCTCTCTGGTGACATGAAACATCAATACAGGCCTAAGCCACAACTTGCATAATACGCGCACCAATAAGAAACGGTCTGAACATACTCAAATCATGAAAATGACCCAAACGAAAGAGCTGTATCTCAAGATCACCAGTATCGTCACATCACACGGCTGAAAACCCGTCTCACATCATAGAAATAGAACACACGAATTTGACCCGCAAGGTCATATTTCGACACAGATTTGCTGCAACGTGCGATCCTATCCAAATACTGCTCCACCTGAAACACCTCAAGTTACTATGCTCGAAATCCACAACCATGCCCAATTGATGTCTGGAGCCAAAGCAAATCATTATACCCACGGTGCAAGAAATAACATATGCCACGCAACCCGATAGGACACAACCGATACGCCGTTCACTAAGCATCGCTCAATTACTCTTCCCGCTCGAATTCCACTAAGAGACCCCAATTGAACCGCACCATATGTGCCTATAACCAACAAATCCTAGCATCTCACAGCACAGAAAGGTAACTCATAGATCTCCCCAGATCACTGATAAGCTCAACAACGGTCGAATCAATACCTCCCTCAACAATGCCATTCGGAGCCAACCAAGCCGACTCAAGATAGAACACTCACTCACAAGACCCCAAATAAGAAAGGCAATCCTTCCCAGCCGTCCGCTAGGTCTTCGAAATATAAAAATCCCCAATAGGACATAATCCGGCTAACATCGCCACTCAATCCGTGGCATTTCCCGACATAGCCATCCACGCCATCTTATCGCAATAGTCCAGAATAACACAACACGGGAACAACCAGTCCACACCCCAATATCATATCCAAAACCTAACATACCAAGCAATGAAAGATCTACTCGGGCCTCCAAATCTCGGTAGTCACTAAACAGTGCTGATACACACGATCTACAATCACAGCACAGCCTGAATATGAGAACTTGCGTCTCCACGTCCATACGGCACATGAATCACCATATCCTATCCCAATTTCGCCGTCCGAATATATGCCACACCTCTAATACCCAATCATTCCACGTTAGATACTCTCAAATTTCCCTGTGCCCCCAAACAAACCTGAATATCACCAGTCGATCTAAAAGAAGGTGCCGCAACACTACCGAAGTGCTATCAACTTAATCACATTACCCCTTTTTCTGAAACATATACTCTCGTCAAATTACTTCCAAATAACAATACCATTTCCTTAATCATCTGAGGCTACCCGCTGCCTAAGAGTGCTATGAACTTCCTTTCAGAACTGAACTGAAACCTCATACACGCAAATCTCGATCCTCCACAACATACCGCATATACCACACATCCAAGGATAACAGGAAAACTTTTATCTCCATTCCAAGCCGCAGACATCTACGCACTCAATTAGCCAAGAACTTCCATTGATCCCATCTAGAAGAAAAATCATTACACATCTTATACCTCTCATAGTCGTAGAAATGCACCGCTCCAGCCATGGTAGAAATCAACAAGAACTCTCCCAATTTCGTTTGCACAAATTAAACTGTCAGGACTGAATCCTTCTAACTAGACCAAGCTAAGCAAGCCATCAAAGCCCATGAGCATTATTGCGAAATACCTGTAAGAACCCATTACCTCCAACACACACAAAGAATTAATCATATCCTTACCATGCCGATTCGGTCTACTATCAAACTATTTCATCTATCCAAATTTCCTCCTGATTCATTTTCAGCTTGATATTCTCTCTTGCTGTAGCACCACAAGTCCTCAACCCGAGGCCTACCACGCGAGACCCAAGCATAAAACCACACTGTCCGAAACCCATAAACCGCTGAATACTCCCTTAAATATTCCTCAAAACACCACATTCCAAATTACTTTACTCTATAGAACTTCCTGCGAATCTAAATCCATTACCTTTACTTTCCTGATACTGATACATAGAACCCCATATTTAACATAGAAATACCACAAATCTGAACCTCTTCCAATGAAAACACAGTTTCTAACCACACATGCAACTTTAAAATACCCGATTGTTCCCTGTATAATCTTGAACATATTAGAGCCATCCTCGCAAGTCAGTCATTCTTATCCAAACTGCAACTTACCTGACCTAACGAACAGAACCACTCGTGCCTCATTGGCACTCCGATACCGCAAAATAAAATCCTCATCCCAACACAACCAAGCAACTTCCTGCTCTATGCACCGAGCATTCTTTACCAACAACACTCTAGACATTCCGTAATTCTCATACCCTATGAAGCATAATATAACCTTTGTCAGAATTTTCCTTTACTCCAGCCATAGCTAATTCACTCGCACGCTCCAAACTGGAACCAACATAGCACCTAACTGTGCAATCAACTGCTCATAGCAGACTCCCCCACATGGCTCGAAGCCATAGATCAAGATGCACTCAATAACTCATAACACTTTTTCTCTATTGATGCCACAATGCCATAGTGAGATTAAACTCAAATCATTTATAGGTTTGTGAACACAGATCATCTAGTGCTGTAAATCTTCTGCAAATCTCGCATTCATCCCTGCAACAGTTAAGCCCACTCTCTTAAGCGACCCAAAATTTCAAATTTCAACACGTACCCTTCAATTACACATGAGATCTTCTAACATACACATAAGGATCACACCACTTCAGCACACTCCACGGGAGATAACCCACCTGCTTCGCCTCAATATAACATTTCCGTATACCTTCCACCGTCATACACATTACACAGCCGCTTAGTCTTCCTGAGTCTGAACTCATACCGCAACATAAAATTTACTTCACTCCCAACTAGGAGACACGAAAAGATTCTTCACGCGCCCATAACTCGGAGCTGCACATCCAATTACAATGGAAATCATACACTTAATAGTTTATCTATAATCCCGCAGACCTTCCTCGTCACTTCCAAGTTACATAGATACATCTCACAGTACTAACATACTCATCACGTAGCTAACCAGCCGTCACTCCCACTAATGGGGACAATACCGAACATACAAGTTCAAAACACTTGCTCACACAATCAGCACCTCGGTGCTCCAGCCATAGGCAAAGATTCGACCTCAAGTCCTCCAGACTGGCCCAACATCAAACTCACAGAGATCACATCTCGCCCCTCGATCGAGGAATCACAAGCCATCAAGGCACATCTGATAATGAGCGCTCTTGCGCGCATGCGAACGCGTGGGAGGAATTTCAAGAGTTACTTTTCAAGCTGAATCAAGGACGCACGATAAGAATTCAAGAATGTGAAGTTTTCCTAAAGGTTCTGCAGCCTCTCGAGGAAAAATACAGACGTCTCCGTACCGATCCGCGAGACTCTACTAAACCTGCTCATGACTCGTGAGACCTAGTAACCTAGGCTCTGATACCAACTTGTCACGACCCAAACCCCGCACTGGTCGTGATGACGCCTCTCGTGAAGACGAGGCCAGCCAACTAACCCAACTCGTCTTTTCAAAAATAGTTAAACATAAATAAACAACTTAAATATGACTTAATAGTATTAATTAGTGGAAATACAACCCAACACAGCCCTAATCGGGGTGTCATAAGTCACGAGCATCTATAAGAATGTAATTACATTTACAAGTCTAGAAATACACTGAACAGGAATAATGAATAACATAGAAAGAAACGGTGCTGCGAACGCTGGCAGTCACCTCGCTAAACTACTACAGCTCTGCCTCCAAACAGCCAATAGCCGCTACCGGGTGAATAAATACCTGCAACTGTACATGAGGTGCAGGGAGTAAAGTGAGTACTCCAACTCAGTGAGTAATAAAGTTAAATAACAACTGAGCAGTAAGAAATCACGTAAAGCAACCAACATGTTGTATAGAAGCAGGGTACAATCCTTTGAGAAAACAGTTAAGCTGTGAAGTCTTTAGAAATACATTGGCTCAGTTTAAATCTCTTTTGAAAATGATCTTTTCAACAGTTACGAAACGATTTCAAAACAGTTAGTGCTAATAAGCACAGAAAAATCCGCCCCTCGGGCACAAATACCGCAGTATAACAGGTAAAAAGGCAAGAAAATATGCAGGATGAGCACATAAAAGTTCGCCCCTCGGGCAATATCTCAAAACAGTACCAGCCCCTCGGGCTCACTCTCAGAAACACTCTCAGCCCCTAAGGCTCTCTCTCTCTCAGATCACTCTCAGAACAATATCATATAGTAACCGCTGCGGCGTGCAGCCCGATCCACATCTCGTTGCGGCGTGCAGCCCGATCCATATATCGTCGACGGCGCTCACTGGGGGCGTGCAGACTCCGGGAGGGGCCCCTTACGGCCCACGCGCAATATCAAGCCACCTCGTGGCATATAAAGTAAGGCCTGAAAGCCTTCTCACATCACTCACAAGGCCTGAAAGCCTCCTCACGTCACTCAAGCCACCTCGTGGCATATAAAGTATCTCAGGCCCTCGGCCTCATATCACTCAGCATATCCTCACATGTGGCCCTCGGCCTCACTCAGTCCAAAAATCATCACAAGCCCCTCGGGCATTTGTAAAACAGTAGTTCTCAGCCCAAAATATCATTTAAGTTTCAAATCTGAGTAAAATTGGCTGAGTTTGTAAAAGAGGGGATATCAACAGGACTGAGTTCAAATAATACGTCAAAACAGTGAGGAAACAGTGAGAAAAATCCCCGAAGGGTTCAGATAATTGGCACGAAGCCCAAATATCGCAATCAGCCCAAATCATGATAATAACAAATAAGTTTCAGTCAAATACGCGGTAAAATCATCAATCGGGACGGACCAAGTCACAATCCCCCAACGGTGCTCTACCCCACGCTCGATATCCGGCGTGCAAGTCACCTCAATATAGCACTACGATGTGCAATCCGGGTTTCAAACCCTCAGGATATCATTTACGATCATTACTCACCTCGAACCGGCGAAATCTCTAGCTCGCGACGCCTTTGCCCCTCAAATCGGCCTCCACGCGCGTCGAATCTATCCAAAACCAGAATGAATACGTCACAATATGCCAATGGAACAATACCCAATCGAAAACAATCGAAAATTATTAAAAATCTCGAAATTGGCAAAACCCGAGCCCCGGGCCTACTTCTCAAAACTCAGAAATTTTCACATCAACGGGTTCCTTATCTCGCCACGAATTCATACATACCAAAAACTCTCAAATCCGACCTCAAATGGCCCTTCAAATTCCAATTTAAAATTTCAAAAACCCAAGCCCTAGTTCTTCCCTTTTTAGCTACATTCCCATGAATTTCTAAGTTAATTCCACAAATAAATCACGTTTTTGGTTCATAGAACTTACCTCCAATCAATCCTCCTTGAATTCCTCGTAAATTTCCCCCAAAGAGCTCTCAAAATGTTCAACAATGGTGGAAAAATGACTTAAGCTCGCGGAATAAAATGTTTTAAACCTTCTGCCCAGCTACAGGACTTTTTTCTATGCGATCGCGGCCCCAGGCTCGCGATCGCGAAGAGCAAACTTTCCAAGCCTCAAAAATGGTCTATGCGAACGCGACCAATCGACTGCGAACGCGAAGGTCCAACCTTCACAACTATGCGAATGCGTCCACTCTTTGCGAACGCGAAGAAGAAACTTATATGGGCTCTAAGGCCTTATACGCAAACGCGAACTACTGAATGCGAACGCGAAGCCTCACCCTCTAACTCACTACGATCGCGAACGCCCAAACGCAAACACGATGAACAAATCTCAGGCCTCCCAAATTCCTTCTATGCGAACGCGGGGGACCTCCCGCGATCACGAAGGTCAAAATTACTCTGCAATAACTGCTGCATTTTCTGCATTTTTCCCAAGTCCAAAACTTCCCGTCAGCCATCCGAAATTACCCCGAGGCCCCCGGGACCTCAACCAAAAGTACCAACGCATCCTAAAACATCATTCAAACTTGTTCCAATCCTCAAAAATACCTCCAACAATACCAAAACCATCAAATTACATCGAATTCAAGCCTAAGTTCTTCTAAAACATCCGAAATACTCTTTCGATCAAAAACCCGACCAAACGACGTCCGAATGACCCGAAATTCTGCACGCACATCACAAATGACATACAAAGCTACAACAACTCTCGGAATTCCATTCCGACCCTCGGATCAAAATCTCAGCTATCAATCGGAATTCGCCAAAATACTAACTTCGCTAATTCAAGCCTAATTCTGCACCGGTCCTCCAAAACCAATTTCGATCACGCTCCTAAGTCACAAATCACCTAACGAAGCTAACCAAATCATAAAAACTCTGATTCGAGCTCATATACAAATAAGTCAACTCTTGGTCAAACCTTTCAAATTCAAAGCTTTCAACTGAGACTGTTTCTTTCAAATTCTTTCCGATTTTCCTGAAAAACTAAAACCAACGGTCTACATCAGTCATAATATATTACACGGGGCAAGTTATGCCCGAGAACTGGCGATCAAAGTGCAAAAGCTCAAAGCGACCGGCCGGGTCGTTACACTATTGCGTGCATAATTCATTTTACTTCTATTATAAATTATTTAATAAAATTGTTCACTTCATTTGGAATAGTCTTGTATTACTTCTAGAGTATTATGTTTGTATATTCCTTTATTTTTGATAAATTTTTTATAATCTATTTTTAAAAAAGTAATTTTCTTTACTCCAATAAATACCTTGTATTACTTCCATTGTATTAAGTTTCTATCTTGTTTCATTTTTTTATAAATTTTCTACACTCTATTGTAAGAAGCAATTTTTTTACTCCAGCCAAAACTAAAATTAAAATCTGATAGGAGTAATAGGTTTGGACATCAAAATACTAAATCAATATTTTCATCCATTAAATTTTTGCACAATGTAATGACCCGGCCGGTCGTTTCATGAGTTACAGCCCCGCTTCTTCCATTTCTGCTTCTTTATATGTTGTTCAGCTATATTTCATCATCTCGTGTTGGTCGTTCTGTGCTCGGAGTGGTTTTGGAGTGAAATGAGACACTTAGTCTCTAATTTAGGAGCTTAAGTTGGAAAAGTCAACCGGATGTTGACTTATGTGTAGAAGGTCACGGATGTAAATTCTGAGGGTTCGGATAGCTTCGTTAGGTGATTTTGGACTTAGGAGCGTGTTCGGAATGTAATTCCGAGGTCTGTGGTAGATTTAGGCTTGAATTGGCGTAATTAGAAATTTAGCGTTTTGCGGTCGGCAGTGAAAATCTTGATATCGGGGTCGGAATGGAATTCTGAAAATTGGAGTAGGTCCGTTGTGTCATTCGTGACGTGTGTGCAAAATTTCAGGTCATTCGGATGAGGTTTGATAGGTTTTTGCATCATTTGCGTAATTCGGAAGTTTGGAAATCTTTAGACTTAAATCCGAGGGTGATTTGGTGTTTTGATGTTGTTTTGAATGTTCCGAAGGTTGGAATAAGTTTGAATGGAGCTCTATGTCACACCTCTTTTTCTACCACCCACAAAAATAATATTATATGGATTTGTGTGAGTTAAAGGGCTTTTCCAATTAAAGTGACAAATTTGAGTAGGGATTATTTTATTATTCAGAGTCTCCACTTGGAATTTATTTTTGGGTGTTCCAAGTCACCTTTAATTTGAATCCCTATTCAAAGGAAGATTTGACTCTTTTCATGTTGGTCTGCGAAAGCAAAAGTTCGGGTAAAGAATTCTGTTGACCGGGAAGAAGGTGTAAGGCACTCCCCGAATCCTGTGGTTCTAGCACGGCTGCTTTTCTTGATTAAAATTGGCTTGAGTTATTTTTGGATAAATTGAATTTTATTTACATTAAAATACTATTGTCTAGTACTGGTTAATAATGAACTGAATTTTATTATCTTTGGCCTCGAAGCGTGTAAGCACACAAGGTCTTTATTTGCTTATGTGCATTTAACCAAGGAACGGGTATGAACACATGGTCAAATACATTTAACTAGAAATCATGAATTATTATTCTAAAGTCAAGGAGCGGTGATGCACACATTACCATTTTTTATTAATTAACATGGACCAAGGATCGTATATGAGCACATGGTCAATCTTTGGATTGCGCTTGAAATTGCCTAGCGTTTGATTATTTTATTAGAAGCGATTTATTAGTAAATTATCTATTCAACAGGTAAGGATATAATATTATGATTATGTAACTAAATGGGATATCAAACTTGGACAAACTCGTGTTTACTATTATTTCATGGTGTTGGACCACTTTAATGACTGGTTAAAGAAAATAGGCCAGCTTTGTTGTCAAAAGAAAATGGGCAAACTCTTGAATTTTGTTGGTATTGGGCTGCTGCATTTTATTATACCAAATGGTCCGGCTAAAAGGAATCCATTTGGCCCAATTAACTATATAAAGAAAATGGACAGCTTTGTTGTTAAAGAAAAATGGACCAGCTTGTTTTCAGAACAAGAATAAACTAGCAAGTTAACCCATTTAGTCCAATCCTATTAATTTCAATTAACACTGTAGCCCAATAACTTAACAAGTAACTAAAAAGCCCATTATGCATCACACACCGTTGTCACATAACTTATGAAAGAATTTTTACTTTTCCATAAAACAAAACTAAAAGAAATTAAAAAAGGATACTAAAAACAAGAACAACATTTAAAGGGTAATTAAGTAAAAAAATACTAAAATTAGGAACATCGAACATTCAAATAACGAAAAATCAACCAAAACAGAAACTTTATGACTAAAACAGTAAAGTAATAAGAAATAAACATTTATGCAATTTTCTAAACTTTATAGTGAGAAGAACAACATAAACTTAATCCAAACAAAATTCTTTGTTAATTAGCCTACTCCAACGTCTTTATATAACTTTCGTATTATTAAGTGAAATACTACCATTACCCAGGAAACGCTATTTGAAAACTAACATAGGAAAAATTATTAAGCTAAAGAAAAATAAACAAAGGAACTAAACAAAGTCATGGATTTAATACTCAACCACCAGATTCGGTTTCAAGGTTAAGCTTTGACATCCGTCCATATTGAAAATGCTCATATAATCTAAACATGCTCAAATTTTCATCATCTGTTATTAAAAAAAAGTAACCTGCATTACAAATGTTTAGAAGGTTACCTAGTGTGCAGAAAGTGCCAAGAAGCAACAGAGAAATGAACAAGACAGACTTTCGAACCAGCAGCTCCAAGCAACAACAAACCAGCAACAAGAAACCCGAAACGATCCAGAAAATTGACCCAGAAACTCAGCGACTTTCAAAGGAAAAAGAAACAAAAGCTCTCAAATTTCAGCTTACTTATTTTGATATTTTAGCTAAAGAATTTTTGTTAGAGTTGTGCAAAGTGTGTAAAGATGTATCCAGAATGTGTAAAGGTAGTCCTAGAGTGTATGTAAAGACCTCACCTTTATAGGAGAGGAGAAGGACTCTTGGGACAGATTTTGTTTAGCCAAAAATCTGTCCAAAATGATAGATTTTTGACCAAAAATCTGTCCAAAACCAGAAATCTATCCAATGAACAGTTTGCTTTAACAACTGTAGATATATTTTTGGAGTATTGTACTCCAAAACAGCCCGCAACAGTGAAAGCAACTAAACACGGACCCTACACTCAAGTATTCTCTTACTACTTCAGTTTTTAATCAATACATGACTTATTTAAGCTAAAAAATTCAAACTAAAATCAAGTTCAAAGGAAGATAAGGTCAAGTTTAACAAATCATTCAATGAACCGACTAAACCCGATGAATTAAACAATCCACCAATTTGAATTGAATCCATCATTTGTAGTCGCAACTAACTGAATATTCAAAACAAACAACCAAACAAGCGACCATCTAGGTCGAGGAACGAATATCCAGGAGTTACAGATACGAACAACCAAACAATCAACCGGCTAGGTCGATAAAACTAAAACTTCAGACTTAACAAATGCATATGAAATAGTCGACCAGCTAGGTCGAAGAACCAAATATCAAAACTGACGAATTATATACGAGCTAATCGACCGGCAAGGTCGAAGAACTAATTTAAAGTTATGAAGAAACATGTGATTCCAGACTAACAACGAATTACTGAAATAAAATACATTGATAATACAACTAATAGAATCATGACTATGATTAATCCCTAAACCTAATGACAAATACAAAACGAAGAATCAGAGAAAGAAAAAAAAAAGGAAAGAGGGAATAGGGTTATACCAAACGAGGGAAGTCGATGCCAAATCAAACGAGGAGATGCCAAGGACGACGAGCCGTGACTGTCCGACATTGAAGCGCACGTTTCCTTTTAGCATGCGCCAAAACAAACAAGGTTTGGCGTCGTGCTAGAAGGAAACAAGAGCCTTTAAGTCGAGATGAAGCTAGAGTGGAGAAACAGTGGTGGTCTTGGGTGGTCGCGACAGCGGGGTGGTCGACGGTGGCGGAGGACGGATTTTGGGGGTTATATTAAAGGGGAAGTGTAGATCTCCTAGAGATATACACGAATATATGAGGCTTGTGTGGTGGGGATGATTGTTAGAAAAAAGAGGAATAATTGGGCGGCTAGGGTTTCGGATTTAGCCTAAATTTACGGGGATTGAGAGGGATTTAAAAGATTCGGGGTTTGGATTCATGGAGAGGAGGATGAGAAGAAGAAAGGGTGAAATTTTGGGAAAGTTTGGAGGTGGTCCACCGTTGGTGGGCAATTTCCGACGGTGGTAGGCGGTGATGGGGACAGGACCTGGGTGAGAGGCGAGAGAGAGAAGAGAGAGGAAGAAGATGGGAAATTAAGGGAGAAATGGGGCAAAATTTTGGGTATTAGAGGGTTTAAATATTGGGGATGGAAAACGAATGAGGGTCGTTGAATCAAATGAGATTGAATGGATGAGATTTAATCTCACTCTACTAAACAAAACGACGTCATTTTGTTATGCTCAGCAGACCCACAAATGGACCGGGTTTGGCGCATTTGGGCCGCTGATTTGGGGCCAAATTTGGTCCAATTCGGCTAAAAACACCACTTAGCCCAATTCTTTAGTCCCCTTTAATTAAACTATAGTCAATTCCTAAACACTACACATACACATAATAAACAAAAGAAAAAGAAAAGGAAAAGGCAAAAATTAGGCATTTACATGATGTGACTTGTTCGTATGTTAGGTTGAGGTCCCGAGGGCCTCGGGTTGATTCCGGAAGGTTGACGGATCAAGCATGGGATGTGAGGAAGTGCTCAAGAATTCCTTCAGCTGTCATAACCGCACCTGCGGCTTGGGGACCGCAGGTGCAAGGTCCGCAGAAGCGCTAGAGCAACCGCAGAAGCGGTTAAAGCCAAAGAGGCCAGGATCCGCAGATGCGAGAGGAGGAGCGCACCTGCGTGACCGCAGGTGCGAGTATTAGGCCGCAGATGCAGCTATGGCCGGATAAGTGAAAACCACAGATGCGGTTGGTTTGACCGCAGAAGCGGTCCGCAAGCGCGGGTAATGGACTGCAGATGCAGAAATCGCTGGGCAGAAAGTACAAAAGGCCATCTTCGCGAATTTCTGTCATTTCTTCACCATGTTTGAACGAGTTGGAGCTTGGGAGCTGTGATTTCAAAGGGGAATCAAGTGTTTTCAGTGAGGTAAGCTACTTGGGCTTTGTATCTTGTGTTTATGGCAATTATTTCATTGTTTAATCATGATATTAGTGGGAAAATTAGGGAAGAAATTGGGAGATTAGGGCTTGAAATTGGAGAGTTTAAATTGGAAATTTGAGGGGCCATTTGAGGTCTGATTTTGATGATTTTGGTATGTATAGACTGGGGAGTGAAAGAAGTTTTTAGTTTTGCGATTTTTTTTGGATTCCGAGATGTGGGCCCGGGGGTCGGGTTTGGCCAATTTCGGGAATTTTAATTTAATTTGATAATTTACACATGGGATTTGTTCCTTTAGCATGTATTGATGATATAATTCTAATTTTGGACAGGTTTGGGGCGATTTGAGGCCGAGTCGAGCGGAAGGGCATCGCGGAGTAGATTTCTGTTCGGTTTGAGGTAAGTAACAATTGTTAATCTAGACCTGAGGGTATGAAACTCCGGAATTTCGTACTACTTTGATAAATGAGGTGACACACATGCTAGGTGACGGGCGTGTGGGCGTGCACCTGTAGAGATTGTGACTTGGTCCGTCCCGTGGCAACTGTAGAGTTGCATATTTTGATTAAACTCTATATGATATCTATGTGTTTTAGAAATGATTCTGTTAATTTGGGATGAATGTCATGTTTAGGGTCCTTGTGCCGTACTGTTTAGACCCTCAGGGGCATTTTCCTGTTATCC
Source organism: Nicotiana attenuata (assembly GCF_001879085.1). Taxonomy (NCBI): domain Eukaryota; kingdom Viridiplantae; phylum Streptophyta; class Magnoliopsida; order Solanales; family Solanaceae; genus Nicotiana; species Nicotiana attenuata. Next base: position 133,298 of record NW_017671002.1, read on the forward strand.
TCACATTATTTTTGGTAGAAAGCATTATCCTCAGTCATGGTTTATACCTGTTTATTATTTAATCTTATTCATCACTTTATTTTTGATATATGAGAGTTGTTTTGGGCCGAGTCCCCTGAGTTTGTACTGAAATGCCCGAGTGGCTTGTGAGGTGATGAGTGAGTGAGGCCGAGGGCCGGATTGTGAGGATAGCGCTTGGGCTGTAGGAGCCCTCCGGAGTCTGCACACCCCCAGTGAGCGCGGTCGACTATATATTTATGGATCGGGCAGCACGCCGCAGCGGTTATTATAAGATACATAATGAGCGTGAGTGCTGAGTGTAAATGCTTATTGATGAGAGTTGAGTCACGAGTGACTGAGAGGCTTGCCCGAGGGGCTATATATATATATATATGAGTGATACTTTTCCCGAGGTGCTTGTTTTATGAAATTTACTGTTTTCACTCTTCTTTGATACTGAGCCTCTATTGAAAATGTTGAAAAATATTTTAAACAACTTTCATTAAAATTGGAGTTTTTACTAGATGTTCAGAATTTAATTACTGATTTGATCTTGTTATTCCCACTGAGGTTTTTATGTTATGAGATGTATATGATTTTAAATGCTCGTCACTGCACTCAGACTTTATTTATAATTGTTGCGTACTCACGTTACTCCCCGCACCTTGTGTGCAGATCCAGGTGCCAGGACATCCGAGTGAGAGTGTTTCTTTCCTTCAGAGCATTTCCGGGGTTACCAAGGTAGTTGCACGGCGTCCGCAATCCTACCTTTCTCTTTTCTATCTTTTAGTATTTGTTTTTATTAGACTCATCTTGTATTGAATAGACAGTATCAGATTGTATTTTAGTGGCTCATGACTAGTGACACCGGGATCAGGCAGTGGTTGATGTTTTGCATATTATGTTTCGCTTGTTTTGAAATGTTTAAATGAAAGATTTGTGATAACATCTGACTAGTAAATGAATGAAGAAAAAGACCCTTTTTGTGTTGTAAATGACGAATTGGCTAGCGTAGTACTGGGATAGGCGCCACCACGACTGGGGTGGTTTGGGGTTGTGACAAAAAATGACAACAAGTAATACAAAAATGTGCACACAGAATAATAACATATTTTTTTGGAAGAAAAATGAAAATTAATGTACTCTGGGTTAGAATATAGCTGGGAAAAAAGTCTGATATGTAATGTATTTAACATGACATAAGCCATGTGATACTCTAGGAAGTAGCAATTTCGTGAATGTAGTTGTGTTAGAAAGTTTTAACTTTGAAACATTAAAAGAGGGGCACGTGATAGGAACTGGACAAATGCTACTATAAACGCATGCATGTAGAATAAATGGTCAGATGCAGAGGCGGACCTACGTGTATGGTAGAGGGGTTACGGGACCCCATAAACATCGGAAAAAATTCTGTATATATATGTATTATATGTATATATACCTTGAGAAGTGACTTTCTATTTAATTGTGCACCCTGAAGCACAAAAGCGTGCTGGGGGCACTGGTCAAATGTGCTGCTTACCTTTGCTTTTGTGCGTGCGGGGTGTCCTAGGTTCGAATCTGGACTCCCTCACTTTCCTTAAATAATTTTCCTTTTTAGCTTAGGATTCAACTTCCCCCCCCCCCCCTTTTCTTTTAATTATTTTTTCAAATATTTTTTGTTTTGATAAAATCCCAGCCTTAAAAGCTCTAAATCACTTCTCTCTTTCCTTTTCCCAAACTCCATACCCAACTTCATCTCCTAACTCACTTATATATGTCAGTTATCACCGAAAGTTTGTCAGCATCCGGCGGGACCCAACAACTATTGTAAAGTTTTCCACTAATAGTGCCCCCGTCATCTTCAAATCCTGGGTCCGCCTCCGGTCAGATGGATCCACGTTTCCGAAGCTATGCATTGGGTGATGAGCAATGACATAATAAAAGGGCATTTTAGGTTAAGTACACAAAAGTTTATACAATAGCCACAGTAAGATTCTTTTTTAACCAACCATATTACTCCATTGTAATTGAAATTACCATAATACCCTTTTAAACGCCAAGCAGACATGTTGACCAAGAGGTGCCTGCTATTCCCTCTTATTAGTAAGTAGTAATAGAAATAGTAAAGTAATGCATCACGTGTCTTAAAGTGATATATCTTAAATCTTCTTGTCTTTTGTATTAGGGGTGGGCATAATATCAATCGAACAACCGGCTGAACCGTGAATTTCGGTTTTACGGTTTCGGTTTAATCGGTTATTCGGTCAGTGCACTGTTTTAAATTATTAAATTTCGGTTTTTGGGTGCGGTATACGGTTTTGGTGTTTCGATTTTCGGTTAGACCGAAAAGCCGAAATTTGTATATATAGCTTTCTCATTCCGTATTTCCATATCCAATGTTATGGTGTGGAGGGTAGTTTCTTAAATGGTTTGATTGGAAAATTTGTTAGCATGTTATTTGTATATATAGCTTTCTGATTCCGTAATCCCATATCCAGTGTTCACTTTTAGGCATCCATGAATTCCATAATTGAAATCAAAGGTATTTTAGATCAGTAGATGGTCTAGTTTTGTTTTGACCAAAGCTGCTTTTTGACGGAAAATTGGAGATGGTGAGAGCCAGGGTGGACATTGTTTGTTAATAGTCTCTGCAGACTGCTCATAGATTTGCTTTGATGGAGAAGTTCACAAGTCACAATAACGCTCAGTTTTTGTGTTGCAGCCTTTCTCTACTGTATATATTATCCACTGAAACAGTGAAAGAATAACCACTGGTCTGGAAGTTTATGACCACCGGAAGTAAAATCCAAGATATAAAAGTCTTGAACCGTTAATAATCGAAAAACTAAACCGGAAATAACCGAATCGAACCTTGAAAAAACCGCGACAAACCGTAAATACTTTGGTTTAATTTGGTTATTAATATTACAAAATCGAAAAACGATAAACCGAACCGTACTTTCATAATAACCGACCGACACCCGCCCCTACTTTGTATACCACTTTTATGGCCTAACCATCTATTAACTCAAAAACAGTCCTTTATGTTTTCCACCTCTAATGATATATGCATCTATTTTTTATTTGAATCCTATTTCTTTTATTTTTTTAAGCAACTTGACCTCCTTCTTATACTGCTTTGTGATTAAGCAGCACCTTATCGTCTGTTGTTTTGCACTTTTTATTTCTCCCTCATTTGTAATTTTTTTCTTTTCTATTTGTTACCCTGTCGTTTGTAAAGTCGTAAAACGATTTACTTGTATGACTAACGTAACCACAATACTACAATAGTATAAGATCTCAGATTATCTTTTCCTTTCATATCTTCTTTTCACCTTTTATCTTTTGGAAATGCTTAAGATAGACAAATGAAGTAAGTTGATGATTGGTTTGGGCCTGACTTATGTTTGACCCAAAAAAAGCATTTACATCTCTTTTCTGTTAGATTCGTTGGGTCTTGTTTTATTTTAGCAAGCAATGGGCTGAAACCTGAAAGAGCTGATGGAAGTCTCATCTCTTATTAGGGCCTCATTTTGATTATCTTGAAAAGCTGGAACAAATTAGAAGAATACAAGTTTGCTTCAGAAATTAAGATGGAGTTTCTCTTAGATCAAGAGTAGTGCAACTTAGAATTTGAGTCATATTTAATTTGTTTGATTGAATCTCTCTCCTTCTCTTTATTTATCATCTTTTCTAGTCCGAAAGAGCTCCTTCAACCACTAAAACTATTAAACAACATTCCAAGACAAAAACTTTTCACCAAGTTCATAACATGATTCAAGTCATAGTCAAGACGAGTCGAGGATTTTGAGGTACTATTATCACGACCCAATTTCCCCTCCGTCGGGATTCGTGATAGCACCTAGTCTTAGGGATTAGGTAAGCCTAACATTTACTGAATATCAACCATGATAAAGAAAGTCTAACAGTCTCAGTATAGAAAACTTAATAGAATTTACATCTTCCCAAAACCGGCGGTACAAGTCATAAGCTCTACAGAGTTTCGCTACAACTTCTAAACACAACCGTATGGAAATAAGTACAACAGTGTAAATACAGAATAGGAAGGTGACTCCGAAACCTGCGAACGCAGCAGCAGGGCTACCTTGAGTCTCCTCGGCAAGAATCCGCACAGCTACTATCGAACAATACCTGGATGTGCACAAAAATGTGCAGAAGTATAGTATGAGCACACCACAGCGGTGCCCAGTAAGTATCAAGACTAACCTCGATGGAGTAGTGACGAGGAACAGTCAAGACACCTACTGGTCTAATAAGCTGAACAAGTATAAGAATAGAAATAACAGAACATGATATCTATATAAAGACAATGCGATGTGGCTAACAATACGTAATTGCAACAAGGAAAGAAAATAGCAAGTAATACTGGAACACCATAATAAGAACACAGAAAAACAAACGGAAATACAACCCAAATCCAAAATCACAAATACAGTAAAGACAAGTCATAACTTAGCAACTACGGCATGTTCTCACATTAGGTCTTAGCCAACAAACTTCAATCAATTAGGCAAATTCTTCAAGTGATAAAATATTTCGAAATATATTCCTTCAAATAATATTTTTCAAAAATAGCTCCTTCAAAATAAATACCTTTCGAATATAATCTTTCCAAATAAATATCCTTCGAATATAAGTCACCTTTTGACACCTCATCTCATAATCATACAATACGGGTCTCCATACCTAAACCCTAACACTTGGCATCCTGTGCCCTCATCACACATCTTAATCATATTGGCAACTCACGTGCCAAATTGAACCATTCTCACATAGAAAGCAAATAAACAAGGGTGTGCGTCTATACTCAGCAATATCAAGAAGTCTCTTATCCGATAAGGGTGCTTAGCCACGTGTATGCTTGTGCAAGTGCCCAAACATAGTTCATAGCTAGTAGGCATAAGAAAAAGAACGGACAGCACGTAGAATATTTACACAGGGATAGGATCAATGAAAAGCACAGCTCAGAACAAAATGATAATAACAGGGGATCTCCCAGGATACCGTCCCGTAATTCCAAACGTAAATGTGCAGGGGGATCTACCGGAATACCGTTCCGTAGTCCCAAAGTAAATGTATAGAACAGGGGGATCTACCGGTATACCGTCTCGTAGTCCCAGACGCAAATGTGCAGGGGATCTCCCGGAATACCGTTCCGTTGTCCCAAACTAAATATGCAGAACAGGGGGATCTATCGGGATACCGTCCCGTAGTCCCAAAGTAAATATGCAGCGCAAACGAACAGAAATAACAGTTACAGCATGGCAGAAACCTCGTACATCACCACAACAAGTACAACAGCAAGAATGACAATTATACAAGGTACGACGAGTAAATCAACTCAAGAACTTTAAATCACAAAGAAACGGTAGAACCAGTTCACAAAGAATAACCACAGTAAAGAATGCTAGGCATTCCACAAGGACAAAGACTAACATGTAGCAACAACCCCACAATATACAAGTCAACAATAAGGTAGTCAACACGAGTCAAATAGTTCCAAATAAAGGCGAGTCAACTAAGATATAGGTTATCTAAATTCCTTTTAAAGTTGAGCAGGCAGTAGAAGATAATTACTACTTCAATTAAGACTAGACAATTATAGAATGAGACAATAACAATTTCAACTAAAGATAAGCAGTTATGAAAAGATAGCATGATGATAGAAAAGGCAAAATCTTCAGTTAAGTCAAATAAGAGTCAAATAGGCAATAAGAGTGAATCCTAAAGCAATAAATTCTAATTTAAGCATGTAGATGTGAAACTAGCAAATAGGAGCGCATTCATATCAAGAACAACTTCATACACAGTGAATATAAGGACCTAAGAACCCTAAAAGGCCAACTATCCACAAATAAGTCCGAGCACGCTCTCGTCACCTCGCGTACACGGACTACAATCAACATAGAAGACTCAAATCCTAAGGGAAAGTCCCACACATAAGGTTAGGCAAGATACTTACCTCAAAGATGACAAACCGATACTCTAAAATGCACTTCTCGGGTAAAAAGACCTCCAGGCGGCTCTAATCTAACCAAATTAACTTCAAAGCACAAATAAAACTCATAAGAAACTATTCCGGATTATAAAGTTTCAATCTTTAACAAAATCCGAAAATTGGTCCAAAAGTCGACCCCCGGGCCCGCACCTCGGAACCCGACAAATTTGACAAAAATTGAATTTGCATTCCGATACGAGTTCAATCATACAAAATTTATCAAATTCCGATACCATTTGGTCCCCCAAATCAAGATTTTTCATTTCGAAAACTTTCTTAAAAAACCCACCATTTTCTCAACTCAAAACACAAATCAAATGATAAAAATGAAGATAAAATCATGGAATATGTTAGATTCTAGGTGAAGAATACTTACTTAATCGATTTTCTTGAAAAACCCCAAAAGAAGCTCCCAAATCCGAAGAATAAAACTCAAAATATGAAGAAATGACCAAACCCCCGACTTATATAATTATGCCAGGAGTTCCGCATCTGCGGACAAGGAAACGCATCTGCAGGACTGCATTTGCGAGAAAGGGTCTGCATCTGCGAACTCAGCTAACCAGGCCAGGGACACCATCTGCGGATATACAGCCGCATCAACGGTATCGCCGACGCGAAAGGGAAATAGCAGGAGCGAGATTTCTCCGCAGGTCCGATTGCTGGACCCCAGAAGCGTCCATTGCACCTGCGTGCCAGCCTCCGCAGAAGCGAGCAAGCTCCCAGGCCTTAGTGACCGCAGAATCGGCCGGGCTCACGTAGCAGCGGAGCCGCACCTGCGCTCCAAGGTCGCAGGTGCGAAAACACCAGAAATCAGACATGTTCCAAAACCATGCAAAACATCCGAAACTCGTCCAAAACACACCCGAGGCCCCCAAGACCTCGTCTACACACACTAACAAGTTCTATATCCTAACACGGACTCGCTCGAGGTCCCAAAACATATCATAAAACGCCGAATATGCGAATCGCACCATGAATCGAACTATAAACTTCCAAATCTTCCAATTTTGGAAACTCGTGCCGAACCCAACTCAAACCAACCCGGAGTGATGCCAAATTTTGCAGACAAGTCCCAGATGACAAGACGGAGCTGTTCCAACTCTCGAAATCACATTCCGACCCCGATATCACAAAAGTCAATTGTGGGTCAGACTTCTCCATTTTCCATACTTCAACTTTTCCAACTTTTGCCGAAGTGCCTCAAATTACCCTACGGACCTCCAAATCTGAAACCATACACGCGCCTAAGTCCAGAATCACCATACTAAGCTGTTGAGATCATCCAAAACCCATTCCGGATACTCAAAAGTCCATTCCAGTCAAATTTCCACCGCTTAAGCTTCCAAAATTAGAATCCTTCTTCCAAGTCAATTCTGAATCCTCCGGTAACTGAATTCAACCATGCACGCAAGTCTATACACATAATATGAAGCTTCTCAAGACCTTATGCTACTGATCGGAACTTAAATTCTAAAAAAGACCGGCCGGGTTGTTACATCCTCCCCTCTTAAAACCAATATTCGTCCTTGAAGTGCCGAGATTCGCCTCGAAGTCTCAAATCACTGAGTGCACACTTCCAACATACACCCGCGGGTGATCCCACGTCACCCCAATCTACATAAGCTTGACGACACCATCTCAACTGCAATTTAGCCTTAGGTTCGAGATCAGCATGCCTATTGTAATGTGGTGGAGGAAGAGCTTGATGGTGAGCCATGGTTCCATGATATAAAAGAATACCTCCGGATGGGAGTATACCCGACACAAGCTACAGGGGATCAAAAGAGGGCAATTCGACGCTTGGCAAGCGGATTTTTCTTCAGTGGAGGAGTATTGTACAAGAGAACTCCAGATCTTGGGTTATTGAGATGCATAGATGCCAAACAGGCTACAGTTATCATGGCTGAGGTACATGCGGGAGTTTGTGGACCTCATATGAGCGGATACATATTGGCAAAGAAAATCCTCCGAGCAGGTTATTATTGGCTTACTATGGAACGGGACTGCATCAGCTTCGTGCGCAAATGTCATCAATGTCAGATACACGGAGATTTGATTCATTCTCCACCATCGGAATTGCATACAATGTCAGCACCATGGCCGTTTGTTGCCTGGGGAATGGATGTTATTGGTCCGATTGAGCCAGCAGCCTCAAATGGGCATAGATTCATTTTGGTAGCTATGATTATTTCACTAAATGGGTGGAGGCAAAAACCTTCAAATCCGTGACTAAGAAGGCAGTTGTCGATTTCGTACATTCAAATATCATATGCCGGTTTGGGATCCCGAAGGTAATCATCACAGACAATGGTGCCAATCTTAATAGTCATTTGATGG
>NW_017671002.1:141657-145932 GCF_001879085.1 Nicotiana attenuata
AAGACCTTCTGATCAATCTTCGAGAGACGCCGAGTAAAGCGAGTAGAGGTGAACCATATCAGGGGCAACACTCCAGTCCAAACAAGGGAAATGAAGAATGAGAGAGTCTTGATGACAAATGCCCTCACAGGCACCATAAGGCAAAGTAAACTGTGAGAAATAAAAAATGAGAGAGTCTTATTGGTGAAAACCTTCACAGGCACCATAAGGCGATCGCGAGGTGAGAGAAAGACCAAAATGAGAGAGGCTTGATGGTGAAAACCTTTCGGGCACTACAAGTCGAATAAGGATAGTGAATCAGATTGGATAAGCGGAGCATTGGAGCCCAGTTTCACGGTAAAAAGGCACGACAAGAGTTGAACATCAGATTTGCTTAACAGAATAGGCCGCAGGTGCATGTCATGGTCATTAAAGTTGGTATCCACATCCGATAGGTTTCTACTTTGTAGTTTTCTTGTTAGGAATCATCTCTTCCCATTGTCCTCTACTCTGTTCTTTTTGTTTTGTTTACTTCCTTTTCTTGAGTATGTCTGGTCAGAACAAGTAAGAAATGACTTCAAAATTTGCCACCAGCTTTCCAATTGCACAAAACGGGGTTTGGCTAACACATCAAAATGTCATAAGTCAGGAAAAACAGCAAGCGCATTGAGCTAGTAACAATCAACATGCTTTGGGATCCTTGTGAAATACAAAGGTTTGGTACATATCAATTCATGAACAATGTAACAAGATAGAAGGTGCTTGATGAACGAATCAGAGATATTTTCTGTGGTAAGATTGACAAAAGGTGGTTGAACAGTGACAAACAGGGTCTTCAAGTGGAAATCAAAGTTATCAAGGCGAGTGAAGAAGCAATAGACCTCGAGGCCAAGGCCAGTGATTTAAATCAGGAAAGAACAACATGCGCGATGATTTGGTAACAATCAATATGCTTTGGAAGTTCATGTGAAACACAAAGGCTTGGTATATGTTAATTCATGAACAATGCAACAGATGAAGGGTTGGGCGAACAGCTCAAAGGTATTTCCTGTGATAAGATTGATAAAAGGGTGTTAAACCAGTGACGAGCAAGACTTTCCAAGCAGAAATCAAAGTTATCAATGCAAATGAGGGAGCCGTAGACCTTAAGGACAGGACCAGTGGTTTAAGGAAAGAAAGAACAGCATACGCAATGAAAGGGTGACAAGTGTCGTGCTTTGGGGTTCATATGAGACACAAAGGTTGGTAAATGTCAGTTCAGGAGCAATGCAACAGATAGAAGGTGTTGGGTTTGAGCGAGAAGAGGTATTTTCTGTGTTAAGGTTTACAAAGGAAGTAGTTAGTCAAGGAACAAGCGGGGTCTTCGAATGGAAATCAGTTGTCATGGCAAGTGAAGGAGCAACAGACCTCAAGGCCAAGGCCAGTGGTTTAAGTCAAGAAAGAACAGCATACACACGGAGTGGGGGGAATGGACGTGCTTTAGGATTCATGTGAGACACAAAGGTTGGGTAGATGCCAGTTCATGAGAAATGCAACAAATAGAGGATATTGGGTCTGAACGGAGAAAAGGTATTACGGATGACAGAGAAAGTGGTTAGTCAATAAGCAGGCAGGGTCTTCGAGTGGACATCAGTTATCAGGGGAAATGAAGGAGCAATCGCCCTCAAAGTTCAAGGCCACAAACCAACCACTATGTTTTTAAATTGACAAGATTTTTCTTTGATTGAAACAAGGGCAGGAAATTTCATTTGTTTCGGAGGAACTCTCCGTAGGGGAAGAGCAAGCACCAAACAGGTTTGACCGTAAACTTTCAGGACCCTCCTGGAAAATGGGACCCAATTTTTTTTTTAAAAACAATCATGAGTAGCATAATTTACCATAAAGATACCTCAGGGAATATAAGTGGTTTCAAGGTCGCACGTTTGAAGTAGGATCCAATTAGGAGTTTTCAGGACCCTCCTGGAAAATGGGACCCAGTTTTTTTTAAAACAATCATGAGTAACATAATTTAGCATAAAGATACCTCAGGGAATATAAGTGGTTTCAAGGTCACATGTTTGAAGTAGGATCCAATTAGGAGTTCTCAGGACCCTCCTGGAAAATGGGACTTAGTTTAAATCTCAAAACAATCATGGGTAGCATAATTTAGCATAAATGTACGCCAATGAACATAAGTTGGTTTCAAAGTTGCCTGTTTAAGATAGGATTCAATTAGGAGTTGTCGGGACCCTCCTGAATAATGGGACACAGTTTTAAGATCTCCTTTAGATAACAACATACTGTTGTAGGATAGTATAATTCAGCTGTAGAATTGGCACTCATAAGATAAGACTTGAATTTTGATTTTCAGGTCCCTCCTGGATAATGGGACGTAGTTTTAAGGTCTGCTTAGATAACAAGATATAGATAACAAGGTCTGCTTAGGTTAAAACTATTTTTTTTTAACTAGAAGTTGTCAGGACCCTCCTGGATAATGGGGAGTAGTTAAGACTTATTAGATAACAAATGTAGTAGGGGTAATACCTTTAGAAGATATAACTTCGGTTCGTAACTGTTAGGAGTTGTCTGGACCTCCCTGGATGATAGGACTTAGCTTTCAAATTCTTATAATAGTTGGTAGAATAATTCAGTTCAACACTCACATCTGTGCCCAGCCACCAAACTGGGGCAAAAGAAAAATCTTCTTTGTTTTGTCTATTTCTGTTGAAATCAGGCGCCCACCTGGAGAACAAGGGAATACATTTCAAGTTCAGCAATCAGGCGCCCACCTGGAGAACAAGGGAATACATTTCAAGTTCAGCAATCAGGCGCCCACGTGAAGAACAGGAGCTATTTGTTACTAGTTTAGCAATTAGGAGNAACAAGGGAATACATTTCAAGTTCAGCAATCAGGCGCCCACCTGAAGAACAGAGGCATTTGTTTCAAGTTTTAGCAATTAGGAGCCCGCCTGGAGAACAGAGGCACTTATTTTCAAGTTATTAGTAATCAGGAGCCCGCCTGGAGAACAGAGGCATTCATTTTCAAATTCAGCAGTCAGGCACCCACCTGGAGAACAAGGGAAGTATACTTCAGGTTTTAGCTTTCAAACTTGAGCAATATTTGGTAACATGATACGCCCAGCCACCAAACTGGGGCAGAAAATGTTTCTTTGTTTCGTCTATTTCTGTTGAAATCAGGCGCCCACCTGGAGAACAAGGAATACATTTCAAGTTCAGCAATCAGGCGCCCACCTGGAGAACAAGGGAATACATTTCAAATTTCAGCAATCAGGCGCCCACCTGGAGAACAAGGGAATACATTTCAAGTTCAGCAATCAGGCGCCCACCTGGAGAACAAGGGAAACATTTCAAATTCAAGCACTCAGGAGCCCGCCTGGAGAATTGAGGCATTTATTTTCAAGTTTTTGGCAATCAGGAGCCCGCCTGGAGAACAGAGGCATTCATTTTCAGATTTTTTTTAGCAGTCAGGAGCCCACCTGGAGAACAAGGGAATATTTCAAGTTTCAGCAGTCAGGAGCCCGCCTGGAGAACAAGGGAATGCTTTTAAAGCGTCTGCAGTCAGGAGCCCACCTGGAAAATGGACACATGTTTCAAGTAATCAAGCATCATTCGGAGGAATGGCAGCAATATCGCCAATCACAATGCAAGACAACAGCAGGAATACCACCGGAAGATTACAGGATACAAGTTCAAGGCAACACAAGAACAAGTTAGAAGACATAGATAGGACCCTTTTGTAATTCGTAGATCATAGCTTAGGCTAGCTTCTTTTTATTTTTACTCGGTGTAATAAGGAGGTCAGCGAGCAGTAGCAGCAGCAACAGCAATGAAAGCACAGCTCCTGGTAGTCCTAGCTACCAAACCCTCCAGAACTACACTGACCTGATTCCTTTACAGCCAAGGATATGTAGGCAACCTTTGAAGCAGGGTTCGGTCAGACGGTTTTCAAAATGCTTCACACGGAGTATTCGAATGGGCAAAAATTGCTCGTTTCCGCTCACCTATCTTTGCACGGAAACTCGTCGTGTTCCCGAGCAAAGAGGGGCAGCTGTGAGCACGTGATTTTTGCCCTACATGAATTACTCCTAGAAATTCAAACAAAATGATTTCTTTCATTATGTTACAATTTTGTGGATTTTTGGTGACATTTTAGGTTAATTGACTGCATGTTATCTGCGCATTTTAATTAGTAAAAACACAAAAATACTTGGCATTTGCATTTAGGATTTAATTTCACATTTTAGGATTATTTAGTAGTAAAGTTACTTTAGAAAATTAAAGAAAATAGCAAAAAAA